>NC_055698.1:32407868-32707868 GCF_017639745.1 Melanotaenia boesemani | reverse complement strand
CATCCATCCATCCATCCATCATCCATCCACCCATCCATCATCCATCCATCTATCCATCATCCATCCATCCATCCATCATCCATCCGTCCATCCATCCGTCCATCATCCATCCACCCACCCACACATCCATCCATCCATTATCCATCCGTCCATCCATCTATCCATCCACCCACCCACACATCCATCCATCCATCCGTCCATTCACCCATCCATCCATCAACCATCCGTCTATCCATCCACCCACCCACACATCCATCCATCCATCCATCCGTCCACCCATCCATCATCCATCCATCCATCCACCCACCCACCCATCCATCCATCATCCATCCATCCACCCACCCATCCATCCATCATCCATCCATCCACCCACCCACCCATCCATCCATCCATCATCCACCCATCCATCCATCCACCCATCCATCCATCATCCATCCATCCATCCATCCATCCATCCATCCATCCATCATCCACCCGTCCATCCATCATCCATCCATCCACCCACCCACACATCCATCCATCCATCATCCATCCACACATCCATCCATCAACCACCCATCCATACATCCATCCATCCATCATCCACCCGTCCATCCATCCATCCATCCACCCACCCACACATCCATCCATCCATCATCCACCCGTCCACCCATCCATCCATCCACCCATCATCCATCCATCCTTCCACCCACACATCCACCCATCCATCCATCCATCCACACATCCATCCATCCACACATCCACCCACCCACTCATCCATCCATCCACCCATTACCCATCCGTCCATCCTTCCACACACCCATCCATCCATCCATCCATCCACATATTCATCCATCCATCATCCACCCATCCATCCATCCATCCATCCATCCACCCATCCATCCATCATCCATCCATCCACCCACCCACACATCCATCCATCCATCATCCATCCATCCACACATCCATCCATCAACCACCCATCCATCCATCCATCCATCCATCCATCCATCCATCCACCCACCCACACATCCATCCATCCATCATCCACCCGTCCACCCATCCACCCGTCCACCCATCCATCCATCCACCCATCATCCATCCATCCTTCCACCCACCCATCCATCCATCCATCCACACATCCATCCATCCACACATCCACCCACCCACTCATCCATCCATCCACCCATTACCCATCCGTCCATCCTTCCACACACCCACACATCCATCCATCCATCCATCCATCCATCCAGTGTAGGGTCTTGGGGGTGGGATCATCCAGATTAACACGTCCACCAGCAGTGCAGCATTTCAGGAATATTTTAGGGATTTTCCAGTAAAGTTCTTCAGTATTCGTGATGCTCGGTTGGTGGGGGGGTCAGCTGGGTCTGAGAGGTGGATTACAGGCAGAGTGCTGGAAGACACCTGTACAGGTTCCAATAATTGGCCCTCCTCTTCACATGATGGCACACCCAGAATTAGTCATGCCCCCCCGGTCCAGGAACCATCCCGGTCTGGTTTCTGGTGGAGCTTTCAGCTGATCCTGAGTTTGACTTCGGCTCTACAGTAATTAATCCCCTCTGTCGGCTTTCGTGAGATGCTTGGGCACACCTGGGAGAGCTGGTTGGAAAATTGGGCGTGTGGAGGTAGAGCCAGGCGTTAGTCAGACGTCATAGGCCGAGGCCAGCGAGCCCCGCCCATACTCCTCTTTCAGACTTCTATTGTTTGTCCCCTGAGCTGCAGAATTCCTGGCAAGTTGCAGAGATTCCTCGCTGTCTAATGAGCCATTATGTTAGCGCTCACGCTATTCAGCAGACTAATGACTTGTGCCTGGAGCTGAAATCTCGGGGGAGTTCTTTGTGTTGCTGTTCAGCCCTGTTGGTGTGCAGGTACATCGAGGTAACAGCGCCATGGCGGCGAGCTGACGAAGGTCATCAGCAAGGTGGAAGAGTCTCACCGATACTAGGTGTGCAGATGATGATTATATCTTCAGTCAAGCTGGATCAGTGACTCCAGCAGGTCAAAGTTTGAGTGTTAGACACTCAGCTGACCTCAAATAAACTCATATTTAAACCCTGAACAGTTTACATCTAGAGTTTCTCCCTCCCCAGGGCTACTACGGCAGCCTGGAGGGACAGAACAAACTATTTCATTCAATTCATTTTTATTTGTATAACATTACTTCTCAACAATGTCATCTCAGGACTTTACAAACAAATCAGTTCACAATAACAGCTTAGTTAAGGAAAACCAGCAGATTGCATCAAATCTTGACTTCAGTCCAGTTTGTTCCGGCAGGACCAGGACCCGGAGTGGAAGGATGTTCCAAAAGATGATTAATCACCTGCTGATGTCACCTGTTTTAATAATAGTAAAAATATAAATAATATGTCATTTATTTCCATAAAGTGCCCCATATCATAAAGATAAATTAATATTTACCCATGAAATTAAGTTGAAAAGACAAATATAGTCTATAAAAAATATTTAAATAATAAATTAAAAAATTAAACAAAATAAATAAAAATAAATGCAATAAAATCTAAGTAAAGAGGCATTATGTAACATTTTCTGTTTACAGGCCAGAATCCAAAATGTCTGCATGTGTGTTATCATTGGTGTATTATGACCTCCGCTACTGATCTGACACATCCTCATGAGGGAAGAATTTGTCCGTACATACGACGGATAAGCTGGCAGGGCAGCCATCATCTGCCATCTTAAAACTACAGCTGCCGGGAAAAGGGACAAATAACGCCGGAATGTACAATTATATTATTATTATTCATTCATTGATTCATTCTCTGAACCGCTTGGTCCATTACAGGTCGCTGGTAAGCTGGAGCCTATCCCAGCATTAGCAGGTGAGGGGCACCTGGACAGGTCTCCTCAGTTAACCTAACATCATGTCTTTGGACGGTGGGAGGAAGCCGGAGAACCCGGAGAGAACCCACGCATCCACGGGGAGAACATGCAAACTCCACACAGAAAGGCCACGCCCTCAAGGTTCCCCCCCCCCGCCGAGATTCGAACCAGCGACCTTCTTGCTGTGAGGCTGCGGTGCTAACCACCACACCGCCGCGCAGGACAATTATATACAAACCAAATAACTGCCGAAAAATAAATCTGGAATGAAACTACATTTAAATGATAGATTAATAATGATAAACAAATATTAAATAATGTAATGATAAATACATAAATAATAGTAAAGAAATAAACAATAAATAAATAAATCTATAAAACAAAAAGAACTAAAGACCAGCCCTGAAGTCCACGTTTTCTGCTCTTGTGTTTTATTCTGTAACCTGCTGGTTTCCAGACAGAATCTGTCCAATCACGTGGTGGATGCAGCTGTAACAGTCTTAATGTTGCTGGACAGGGAAGGAGGTCGGAGACGGAGCCGGTGCCCTGCAGCAGGCTTCCAGGCCTGGAATCAAGCCTGAAGCCGCTGCTTGGACTCGCTGCAGTCTCTGGACACGAGTCAGTCGCTCAACCAGCTGATTTCAGAGCCACGAAACCCGTATTTTTATTTTTAACACCGTAGTCTCTGCTCTGGCGCTTCTGAGGACATGGAGCGATTTTCCTCCACGGATCTCCTCCAGCTGCAGCTCGGACACTCGGGAAGTGAGTCTGATGGAGGACGCTCTGGCGTTCGGACAACGTCGCTGAGACTTCCTGCCAGTTCAGGTGACGTCACACAGACGAGAGCAGAGCACGCCCTCGTCATGGAAACCATATTTAGACTCACCTGGATGAACCTGAAGCTCTTTGGGATGATGATCAATCCATCAGGTGGTTGATCAGCAGTGAGGATGGAAACACTGATGACAATCTGAAGAAGGTGGATGTCTTGCATTTAAAACCTGATCCTTTAGTTTCTATAAAGTTTTGAAATCAGATGGAAATTCATTTCTCATCATTTACATAATCTGCATTATTTAGAATTTTTTAAGAATTTTATTTTAAGGGAATTTAAGAATCATTTGCTTCAAACTCTTCAAAAACTAAATAATTACAAAAACACAAAGTTTTTCCTGCAGACTTGAAGTAAATCAGCTGATGGAGGGATTTTCTACCATGTCAGCTGATGTGAGGAAGAGGAGGTGTAGCTGCTGTACATAATGGTCCATTTCTGCAGTAACTATCTGAATAACCCCAGACTGACTGTCAGCAGATCCAGAGATGCTCCAAACCGCAGCATCATTCCATCGGGATGAGTTGGAGACGAAGACGGAGCTGATCCAGACTCCTCGTCTTCATCTATCTTCATCTTTTAGCCACTTTGACTTTTTGTTTAGTTAAAACTCTTCAGAAAACTCCAACGAACACATGAAGGAAGAGATGCTTGTTGGTGTTAAATAAGTGAATAAATTTATTAAAGCTTGGCCAGAATTCGGCACCTTCGAACCATTTCATGGAAATGACAAACCAAACATGAGTCGGACCAATGTGGCCTCCAGAGCTGTGAGAATAAATAAATAACAACAGAGACATAAATTATCATCTGATAACAAGAGGAAAAGTCCTGCAGGACGAGGTCCAGTCAGCAACTCTGGTCTTTGAAATGCTTTGAGTCCAGAACAGAGCCTGAGTCCTGGACCGGGTCCTCCTTAAACCGGTCTGGAGTAAACTCAGCAGCTACGTGGGCGCTCCTGATGAAGCCATGAAGGTGTGGATCGGTTCTAAGAAACCGAACCCTTGTCCTGCCATGAGCGGGTCCGGTGGCGCCGTCTCATCCTCCACGTCTCCAGCAGCAGCCGAGTCCTCAGCACAGACCGGAGCGCTGCCGGCCAAACCGGTTTACCGGGACTGATCCTGGTGCTGCAGACAGAAAGACAAGCCAGGGTCAGACACCTGGACCTAAACCCAGGCCTGAAGGCTCTGTAGACCTAAACCTGGAACTAAACCCAGGCCTTAAGGCTCTGTAGACCTAAACCTGGAACTAAACCCAGGCCTTAAGGCTCTGTAGACCTAAACCTGGAACTAAACCCAGGCCTGAAGGCTCTGTAGACCTAAACCTGGAACTAAACCCAGGCCTTAAGGCTCTGTAGACCTAAACCTGGAACTAAACCCAGGCCTGAAGGCTCTGTAGACCTAAACCTGGAACTAAACCCAGGCCTGAAGGCTCTGCAGACCTAAACCTGGACCTGAAGGTTCAGCAGACCAACATGATGGAACATGACAAAGTTAAATTCCTGATGATTTTCCAGATTTTCCAGGACTGATGCAGCTCAGTCTACAGATCCAGATCGAGAACCCTCAGGAAGGGTTTTTATTCTAATGACTCTGCTTTAGTGTTTATCTTTATTTACTTGACTGAAGTTGGCTTCTGATTGACATTAAGAAGATTCCACAAATGTTTAGACCCAGCCTTGTTTAAAAACTAAAAGACTTGGACTCTTCAAATCTGGACTAAATGATTCTAGTCAGCATGCAGATTCTTTAACAGACATTCTGATTCATGAAAACTTTATTTTACTTGTAAAAATAAAACTAAGCCTTGTGCTGTGGGGTTTATTTGGTCTCTCAGACCACTTTAGACCAGATCCTGTCTGGACTTAATTATTCTACAGAAAATTCTGATTCAACAAAACGCAGTTTCTGATGAGTGAAACCTTTATTCTGTTTGGTTTTTATTCATTTAATGTTTTTTTTATTTTTTTGCATTAAGACAACTTTAGACCAAAAGCAAGCCATAATTAAAATGAATAAAAGCAAAAATTAAATCAAAGTTTCACTTATCAGAAGCTGTTTTAATGAATCTACAAGCTGAGTATTTCAGTCTAGATGTGAAGACTTTGTCTTGTAGTTTTTGATCCAGGACCTGGTCTAAGGTGGGCCGAGTCTTCCCAAGAACAGCTTTATCCACACAGCGGGTTGTCTTACCTCTCTGTCCCGCTCGTGTCTCCTCCGGTCCGCGCGCGCTTGCACCGCGTCCCGCAGCCTGCATCCTCCGGGGAGCCGGTCAGCGTCTCGGCCTCCGTGTCATACCTGCGCGCGGGATCACATGTTAGTGAGAACCGCTACAGAGACACGCGCGCTCCTACATGAGGTAAAAGGACAGACTGGCGCGGACTGTGCGGCTGTTCTGTAGTAAGTGACGCACCTGAGACAGAAGCTCGTGCAGCCGCCGTCGTTCTCCCGGTGACACTGGCAGCGAGGTGCGCGGGAGGTTGCCATGGAGTCCGCGAGCGCGCGCCTCGCCCTGGGAGCGTTGCCCAGTCCGTAGGAGACCACGCGCCTGGATGGACAGAGAGGAGGGAGATGAATGAGGAGAAGTTTGTCAGGTTGATTTTATTTTCTCATTATAAACAAACATAAACTTTAGCACGCGCGCGCCACTCACTCAGGTGTGTTGACCCAGATGATGTCCAGGTGGCAGAAGTAGACGCACTCCTTGTCCAGGAAAGTTGCGCACGAGCAGCGCCTGTTGCGCACGTGGTGCGGCGGGCTGCCGGCGGAGGGAGTCGGTGCGGCTGGAGCGGAGCGGACTGCGGGGAAACGACACCGTCAGAACTCGGTCTGCACCCGGAACTTTTAAACAGCATTTTAGTTTCTGGAGGAAAAAGTTACCTGAGCAGAAAATCCAGCAGGACGTCGCCAACAGCGCGGAAATCCAAACGTTTAGATCCATGTTCAGAGTAATCCTTCAGAGGTGGAGGACGGTGAATCCTCAGACTCTCTGCTGTCACTGGAGCCCGCGTGCAGCGCTTTGACTTTATATGCGCGCCTCCCTCCTCCTCCTCCTCCTCCTCCTCGCCTCCTCCCTCTCTGATGTGTTGGTCCTGCACAGAGTTTATTATAACAGAGAAGTTATCAGGTCCTAACATTGAATTTATCCTTATTTTGAAAACTTCAGGAATATTTACTGAAAACTGCTCCATGAAATCAGCTGAGCAGTGACGGAGCTAGACTTTTATACATGGGGGCAGACGTGGGCACCACTTCATCGGGGGGGGGGGGTTACTAAGAAAGGAAATTACACTGCAGTGATAACTGTGGTCACATAAGAGGCATGATAAATAAAACGTCTTTATATGAATAATCTGGATGAATGGCTTCTCTTCCGGTCAGTCTGAAATACCTTCCTTTCTCTTTTATATCATCCTCTATTAAACCAGTCTGGTTCCAGGATCTGTTTCTCCACATTTTC
The DNA here is from genome assembly GCF_017639745.1 of Melanotaenia boesemani. Taxonomy (NCBI): domain Eukaryota; kingdom Metazoa; phylum Chordata; class Actinopteri; order Atheriniformes; family Melanotaeniidae; genus Melanotaenia; species Melanotaenia boesemani. The sequence continues at coordinate 32,700,733 of NC_055698.1, read as the reverse complement.
ATGCTGTAGCTACTTTAAAACCAGCTAGCAGCCTTGCTAGCCTCCTGTTTAAATGAAACTGGATCATGTAGCGCTAGCTTAGTCCACGCAGATATTGAGGTTCTCTCTAAGCATCTTTATAGTTTATGTTTAGTGCCAATGAAAGTCCTTATGAACTGCGTTGATGTGTAGTCCCTAAATACACTCACTGAAACTAAATATGACCTGGTTTCACCACAATATTAAAACTAATCTAGTGCTAGCATAGAACTAGATTAGCACTGCTACGTATCTTCATGCTAAGATCAGGTTTATATCCTTACATAACATTAATATTGTACCTGCACAGGAACTAAATCTCTTCTAGAAATCTGCAGCTACATGTCAATATTTCAAAAGGATGAATAATTAAGAAACTACTTTAAAATTGGTGGAGTGATGCTGGTGATCCATGCAGGTCTGGAAAGATGTTTCTGTCCTCCTCCTCCTCCAGCAACCTGTCAGTCACTTCAGGTGGCACCAGAAATGTCCATTCAGATTTAAAAGGTGAGCAGCGCCACCCGGGCTACCTCTCTAGCTCCGCCCCTGATTCTTCATAAAGCAAATAACATCAATTATAGTAGAATATGGATGCCAGTATTAAACTGATGTAGAAGTTACTTCATATAAAATTTTCTTTATATTTTCAAACTCAAATCAGTCACATGAAAACATTACAGACATATTAAACTAATAGTTTTTATAGTATAGAACTAATAAAAACAAGACGATGGTGTTTATTTATCGTCTAGATCCTGATGTTCCCAAAACCAGACTGAAAGTGTACTTTAGGTCAAACATTAATGTTTTGAAATGATTTAGTTGCTCTTATCCTCTGTTAGATAGGGAACCAAATCTTTCTTCTCTGTTTTATTGTAATTTACTCGGGCATAGTAACAGACACAACATTTCTGACCCTGGGAACCACTGAGGTCCCTAGATGTCCCTAGAGGTTCCTAGATGTCTCTAGATACCAGGAACATGAAGATAGACCAAGTTGTGGAGAATTTTTTCTTCTTGGGTCTTTATGTGGACGTGACTGAAGGGGTTAAATCTAAAAACATACGTTTGATCTCTGAAGTGAAACTTGTTTTAAAAGCTGTAAAATGATCAGTGGAAAACATGGATTAAAGGTGAAAGAAGAGCTGGATCACTGTTACCACAACAAACTAAAGATTCATTTAATCCTGACGAAGGTTGCTGTTCTTCATCGTCCCAAGCAGAAACATCTGATTCCTCCAGCAGATGGCGCCGTCCTCCAGCAGCTGCTGCACCAGTCAGCAAATCTGACTGTGGTGAAACAAAACATGTAAAATGTGGCTGAAGAGCTCGTATAGTTTAATTATCACTTTTTAAACAGAGAAGTGTGTTTGACTTTTTGACGTTTTATTTAACTAAAATTGAATAAATATAACTTAATTATTTATGGTATATAATATAATTTTATTTTAATATAATTTGTTCAATACGCTGTTTACTTAATATGATCATTTATTATTTATTCATTATTGTTAAACATTAGTGTTATATAATTATAACTAATTTGATATTATTTAATATGATTTTAAAATATAAGTACTTTAATTATAATATCTCATATTATTTAACATTAAAATGATATACTCCTATATAACCTATTTAATATTACTTAGAGTATTTTATATTATTGTATTATAATTTTTTTTATCTCTATTTAATGTACATTTTTACAGTTATAACTCATCAAATCTTATTTATTGCTTATTTCTTAGTTTATATTTACCATTAATATAATTTATTTATATAGAATTTGTTTATTGAATTGAAAAGTGGCATAAATCTGATCCATCATCACTATTATTATTTCTGTTATTAGTTAATACTCCTTTAATATTTGACATCAGTCATGACTGTAAAATTATTTGTTCGTTTATATGTACGTATGTATATGTATGTACGACGTACAGTGGTGTGGTGGTACCTCACAGCATGAAGTTCGCTGGTTCGATCCTCAGTTGGGGGGAGGTTAGAGGAGCGGCCTTTCTGTGTGGAGTGTCCATGTTCTCCCCGAGCATCAGTGGTTTCTCTCCAGGTTCTCCGGCTTCCTCCCACCGTAGGAACGTTAGGTTAACAGGTCTCTCTGAGTGAGTGAGTGTGAGTTGGTGATTGTCTCTCTGTTGGCCCTGTGATGGACGGGCGACCGGTCCGGGTCAACCTTTCTCTCGCCTGCTAGTTGCCTGGATAGGCTCCAGCTTTCCCACGACCCTGACTTGGAATGAGCGCTGCATAAAGTGGTTGTATAATTTACTTAGTTTCTCTGCAGTTTGATCTCGTCACTTTTTTTTTTTTTAACTTGTCCTGTCCAGCATCATAGCAGCAAAATGATAATCTGGTTTCTGTATCGTGCTGAACAAATTTGCTCTGCCAAGGGGAGGCCTATGGGTAAGGCTCCTCTTGATAATGTGATTAATTTATTTATTTATTTACTTTGAATCACGGGATCTATGTAATCTTGCTGGACCTGACCGGAGGGGACAGAAAAAGATGGAAAATAGCAAAAAGAGCAAATGGGAAAGAAGAAAGGAGACAAAAAGATCACAGACAGAAGGAAACGACCCTTCAATCCACAGCATCACCAGACAACAAACTGTTACACCTGTACATGAACACACCAGAACATTTCCTACAACTTTTACAAAAGCAGAAACACACACACAGAAAAAACAGGGCTGCTAGTCATTAAGAGTTTTTAAATAATAACCAAATCAAAAAGACAAAACAGCGACCAGATACTAACTCACAGGAAAAATACAAAAAAAAAAAAATTATCCCTTAGTATAAAAACCCACTGGACCACTCAGTGACTGTGTTGAGGAAGAGGAGGGATCAGTGATGAAGAGTGGTGAGTGAGATCATGCAAATGCGACCACGCCTCCACGGAGGCCAGAGGCAGACCAGGGCCAGAGGCCCGGGCCCTCAGCAGCAGACCTGGAGCACCAACCCAAGCCACCCCACCACGAAGACGACTCCAGCTCCACCCGAAGGGCGGCAGAGGAGAGCCCCAGCAAGAGCCCCCCACGGTCCCGGGGCACAGGCCCCAGTGGGCCAAGATCAGCAGCCGCCGGCCCCGCCAGGGACCGGCCACCCAGGGCAGCCCAAGCGAAGGGCCCAGGAGCCCAGAGGCGGCCGCCCCACCCCCCAAAGGCAGAGGGCCCGCAACATGCCTAGGAGGACCAGGCCCCCCCAGACAGCCATCCGGCGTAGGCCAGCACACACCCCGATGTTCCAGCTGCACACCCCGGGAACCAGGGTGCTATCGGCCCCCTCCCCCAACTCCCCACCTACTTCAATCTGATCTCGTCAGACTTAAGAACGTTTGTACAAGTTCTCACCAGGTTCTGACCTGCTTTGTGCTCCAGTTCTGCTTAATAAAAATGAAATAGGTGGAAAATGAAGCTTGTTTGTGTAAACCAACTGGTTCTGATGTCAGCTTCAGGATGTCTTTGGTTCCAGCTCAGCCTGGATGTTCAATCCGAGGTGTTTTGGGGTCTGAACCTGCAGTGGCCGGTGTTGACCTGCAGGGGGATCTGTTGGCTTTGCTTCAGCTTCACCCACCTTCCCCCTGCCAGTGGAGGAGGAAGAGGAGGAGGAAGGCTTTCTGCTGTAGATGGATGAGTCACCCTGAACGGGGCGGATCAAGGAGGTTATCAGTGGAATATTCTTCAGATGAGGCAGAAGTTTGACAGCTCGTTACCGTCAGTCCTCCTCCTGCTGTGCAATGAGCTCTGTGGGTCTTTTAATCAGGAAAGAGGAACACTGGGAAGGACACCGAAGTATTTTTGGATCCAGCTCAAGATTCTCTGATTCTTCATAGAGCAGGTCTTTTCTCAACTCAGGTCCACAGGTCATGATGGTGAATGCTAATAAGATGACCAGCTGTTAGCTTTATCCGAGGATGTTAACACAAGAAAACCATGCACCCAGTTTAGATCTAAGAAACAAACATCTGAAAACACTGCTGATGTCACCGTAAACACCAGGCCCGGAAAAAGAGGAAAGGGGGAGCAGAAAGATCCTCCACCAGCTGTGGTGTCCAGAGACCCGCGACGTCTCATGAGTTAATCGTTTAATAAATGACAGAAGCAGGAGGGAACCAGCGTGTTGTTGTCTGAAGATAACATGATGATCAGTGGTTACGATTCTCTATCAGCCCTTTTATGTAGCTGGTTAGTGGTTTTATTATTAAACTTCAGCCAAAACACACAAATACGAATGTAAACGTTTAAAGGTCGTGTTCGGGTTTCCTGGTGGAACCTGGATAAGATAAAATAATTAGGTAATTCTTTGTGTTGCACTAAACTGACAGGTGGATATGAGGACAGTCTGTCTATAACAGTCTGTCCTCATATCCTGTCCTAATATACTGTCCACATCTGTCCCTGTCCACATCTACTGTCCACATCTGTCCCTGTCCACATCTACTGTCCACATCTGTCCCTGTACACATATACTGTCCTAATATACTGTCCACATCTGTCCCTGTCCACATCTACTGTCCACATCTGTCCCTGTCCACATCTACTGTCCACATCTGTCCCTGTCCACATATACTGTCCTAATATACTGTCCACATCTGTCCCTGGCCACATCTACTGTCCACATCTGTCCCTGTCCACATATACTGTCCTAATATACTGTCCACATCTGTCCCTGTCCACATCTACTGTCCACATCTGTCCCTGTCCACATCTACTGTCCACATCTGTCCCTGTCCACATATACTGTCCTAATATACTGTCCACATCTGTCCCTGTCCACATCTACTGTCCACATCTGTCCCTGTCCACATCTACTGTCCACATCTGTCCCTGTCCACATGTACTGTCCTAATATACTGTCCACATCTGTCCCTGTCCACATATCCTGTCCTAATATACTGTCCACATCTGTCCCTGTCCACATATACTGTCCACATCTGTCCCTGTCCACATCTACTGTCCACATCTGTCCCTGTCCACATATACTGTCTTAATATACTGTCCACATCTGTCCCTGTCCACATCTACTGTCCACATCTGTCCCTGTCCACATCTACTGTCCACATCTGTCCCTGTCCACATAAACTGTCCTAATATACTGTCCACATCTGTCCCTGTCCACATCTATTGTCCACATCTGTCCCTGTCCACATCTGTCCCTGTCCACATCTACTGTCCACATCTGTCCCTGTCCACATCTACTGTCCTAATATACTGTCCACATCTGTCCCTGTCCACATCTACTGTCCACATCTGTCCCTGTCCACATATACTGTCCTAATATACTGTCCACATCTGTCCCTGTCCACATATCCTGTCCTAATATACTGTCCACATCTGTCCCTGTCCACATATACTGTCCTAATATACTGTCCACATCTGTCCCTGTCCACATATACTATCCACATCTGTCCCTGTCCACATATACTGTCCACATCTGTCCCTGTCCACATATACTATCCACATCTGTCCCTGTCCACATATACTGTCCACATCTGTCACTGTCCTAATATACTGTCCACATCTGTCCCAGTCCACATATACTGTCCACATCTGTCCCTATCCACATCTGTCCCTATCCACATCTACTGTCCACATCTGTCCCTGTCCTCATATACTGTCCTAATATACTGTCCACATCTGTCCCTGTCCACATATCCTGTCCTAATATACTGTCCACATCTGTCCCTGTCCACATCTGTCCCTGTCCACATCTGTCCCTGTCCACATATACTGTCCTAATATACTGTCCACATCTGTCCCTATCCACATCTGTCCCTGTCCACATATACTATCCACATCTGTCCCTGTCCACATATACTGTCCACATCTGTCCCTGTCCACATATACTGTCCACATCTGTCCCTGTCCACATAAACTGTCCTAATATACTGTCCACATCTGTCCCTGTCCACATCTACTGTCCACATCTGTCCCTGTCCACATCTACTGTCCACATCTGTCCCTGTCCACATAAACTGTCCTAATATACTGTCCACATCTGTCCCTGTCCACATCTATTGTCCACATCTGTCCCTGTCCACATCTACTGTCCACATCTGTCCCTGTCCACATCTACTGTCCTAATATACTGTCCACATCTGTCCCTGTCCACATCTACTGTCCACATCTGTCCCTGTCCACATATACTGTCCTAATATACTGTCCACATCTGTCCCTGTCCACATATCCTGTCCTAATATACTGTCCACATCTGTCCCTGTCCACATATACTGTCCTAATATACTGTCCACATCTGTCCCTGTCCACATATACTGTCCACATCTGTCCCTGTCCACATATACTGTCCACATCTGTCCCTGTCCACATATACTATCCACATCTGTCCCTGTCCACATATACTGTCCACATCTGTCACTGTCCTAATATACTGTCCACATCTGTCCCAGTCCACATATACTGTCCACATCTGTCCCTATCCACATCTGTCCCTATCCACATCTACTGTCCACATCTGTCCCTGTCCTCATATACTGTCCTAATATACTGTCCACATCTGTCCCTGTCCACATATCCTGTCCTAATATACTGTCCACATCTGTCCCTGTCCACATCTGTCCCTGTCCACATCTGTCCCTGTCCACATATACTGTCCTAATATACTGTCCACATCTGTCCCTATCCACATCTGTCCCTGTCCACATATACTATCCACATCTGTCCCTGTCCACATATACTGTCCACATCTGTCCCTGTCCACATATACTGTCCACATCTGTCCCTATCCACATCTGTCCCTATCCACATCTACTGTCCACATCTGTCCCTGTCCTCATATACTGTCCTAATATACTGTCCACATCTGTCCCTGTCCACATCTACTGTCCACATCTGTCCCTGTCCACATATACTGTCCAAATATACTGTCCACATCTGTCCCAGTCCACATCTGTCCCTGTCCACATATCCTGTCCTAATATACTGTCCACATCTGTCCCTGTCCACATCTACTGTCCACATATGTCCCTGTCCACATCTACTGTCCACATCTGTCCCTGTACACATATACTGTCCTAATATACTGTCCACATCTGTCCCTGTCCACATCTACTGTCCACATCTGTCCCTGTCCACATCTACTGTCCACATCTGTCCCTGTCCACATATACTGTCCTAATATACTGTCCACATCTGTCCCTGGCCACATCTACTGTCCACATCTGTCCCTGTCCACATATACTGTCCTAATATACTGTCCACATCTGTCCCTGTCCACATCTACTGTCCACATCTGTCCCTGTCCACATATACTGTCCTAATATACTGTCCACATCTGTCCCTGTCCACATCTACTGTCCACATCTGTCCCTGTCCACATCTACTGTCCACATCTGTCCCTGTCCACATATACTGTCCTAATATACTGTCCACATCTGTCCCTGTCCACATATCCTCTCCTAATATACTGTCCACATCTGTCCCTGTCCACATATACTGTCCACATCTGTCCCTGTCCACATCTACTGTCCACATCTGTCCCTGTCCACATATACTGTCTTAATATACTGTCCACATCTGTCCCTGTCCACATCTACTGTCCACATCTGTCCCTGTCCACATATACTGTCCACATCTGTCCCTGTCCACATCTACTGTCCACATCTGTCCCTGTCCACATAAACTGTCCTAATATACTGTCCACATCTGTCCCTGTCCACATCTATTGTCCACATCTGTCCCTGTCCACATCTACTGTCCACATCTGTCCCTGTCCACATATACTGTCCTAATATACTGTCCACATCTGTCCCTGTCCACATCTACTGTCCACATCTGTCCCTGTCCACATATACTGTCCTAATATACTGTCCACATCTGTCCCTGTCCACATATCCTGTCCTAATATACTGTCCACATCTGTCCCTGTCCACATCTGTCCCTGTCCACATATACTGTCCTAATATACTGTCCACATCTGTCCCTGTCCACATATACTATCCACATCTGTCCCTGTCCACATATACTGTCCACATCTGTCCCTGTCCACATATACTATCCACATCTGTCCCTGTCCACATATACTGTCCACATCTGTCCCTGTCCACATATACTGTCCACATCTGTCACTGTCCTAATATACTGTCCACATCTGTCCCAGTCCACATATACTGTCCACATCTGTCCCTATCCACATCTGTCCCTATCCACATCTACTGTCCACATCTGTCCCTGTCCTCATATACTGTCCTAATATACTGTCCACATCTGTCCCTGTCCTCATATACTGTCCTAATATACTGTCCACATCTGTCCCTGTCCACATATCCTGTCCTAATATACTGTCCACATCTGTCCCTGTCCACATCTACTGTCCACATCTGTCCCTGTCCACATCTGTCCCTGTCCACATATACTGTCCTAATATACTGTCCACATCTGTCCCTATCCACATCTGTCCCTGTCCACATATACTATCCACATCTGTCCCTGTCCACATATACTGTCCACATCTGTCCCTGTCCACATCTGTCCCTATCCACATCTACTGTCCACATCTGTCCCTGTCCTCATATACTGTCCTAATATACTGTCCACATCTGTCCCTGTCCACATCTACTGTCCACATCTGTCCCTGTCCACATCTACTGTCCACATCTGTCCCTGTCCACATATACTGTCCAAATATACTGTCCACATCTGTCCCTGTCCACATCTGTCCCTGTCCACATATCCTGTCCTAATATACTGTCCACATCTGTCCCTGTCCACATCTACTGTCCAAATCTGTCCCTGTCCACATATACTGTCCACATATGTCCCTGTCCACATCTACTGTCCACATCTGTCCCTGTCCACATCTACTGTCCACATCTGTCCCTGTCCACATATACTGTCCTAATATACTGTCCACATCTGTCCCTGTCCACATCTACTGTCCACATCTGTCCCTGTCCACATCTGTCCCTATCCACATCTGTCCCTGTCCACATATACTATCCACATCTGTCCCTGTCCACATATACTGTCCACATCTGTCCCTGTCCACATATACTGTCCACATCTATCCCTGTCCACATATACTATCCACATCTGTCCCTGTCCACATATACTGTCCACATCTGTCCCTGTCCACATATACTGTCCACATCTGTCCTTGTCCTAATATACTGTCCACATCTGTCCCTGTCCACATCTACTGTCCACATCTGTCCCTATCCACATCTGTCCCTATCCACATCTACTGTCCACATCTGTCCCTGTCCTCATATACTGTCCTAATATACTGTCCACATCTGTCCCTGTCCTCATATACTGTCCTAATATACTGTCCACATCTGTCCCTGTCCACATATCCTGTCCTAATATACTGTCCACATCTGTCCCTGTCCACATCTACTGTCCACATCTGTCCCTGTCCACATATACTGTCCTAATATACTGTCCACATCTGTCCCTGTCCACATATACTGTCCACATCTGTCCCTATCCACATCTACTGTCCACATCTGTCCCTGTCCTCATATACTGTCCTAATATACTGTCCACATCTGTCCCTATCCACATCTGTCCCTGTCCACATATACTGTCCACATCTGGTCTGTCCACATATACTGTCCACATCTGTCCCTATCCACATATACTGTCCACATCTGTCCCTATCTACATCTGTCCCTATCCACATCTACTGTCCACATCTGTCCCTGTCCTCATATACTGTCCTAATATACTGTCCACATCTGTCCCTGTCCTCATATACTGTCCTAATATACTGTCCACATCTGTCCCTCTCCAACACACAAGTAGCTGCACGGCTGTGAGAGTGAAGAACATCTTTAGTCCAGGTTAAATGCTGGTGAGGGAACTTTTGATGTAATCAGTGTTAATCTGGACGTAAATAATGTGGCTGCAGCATTTTATGCTTGTTGGGTAAAATGTTGATGTCTGAGGGTTTAGTTAAAACCCCATATGGAGTGTGTGTGGATGTGTTTCTGTTCCCATGGTGATGACACGGCTTATTTTCCTGCATGAAATGTTTGGTTTGTCCTGCTGAGCCAAACATTTCTCCACAGATGCTGCATGATAAAGTTTGGGAACAGTCTCCTAAAGTTGGACAGTGTCTAAGCTGAGAAGACTTTTTAATTTTCTGATATTTTAATCCCATCAGGTGAACTTGCTGTTGACCACGTCATGTTTTTAGTAGTGAATATTGCTGTTGGTGTATTAAATGTACTTCGGTAAACTTACATCTAAATGATTTGCGGACGAAATGAAACAATCATGTTATTTATCTCAACAGACCATCATTAATATAAAAGTACTGGTTTGACTTTTGTATCGAACCTTTTGACGAAAAGAGAGAAACTCTGTAGATAACACTAGAATAATGAGCTTTGGTGATTAAGTCCATGTGTGTGTATGTACACTTGCACAAATGTGAGCATATGCATGCATGCACCATAAACCTAATCACTGTAAACGTCATCCCTGTAAACATCATTATAAGCATCACTGTAAACTATGAACATGTATATATGAATGTATGTATTGAAGTATTACATTTTGGGCATCTATATTTGTATGTATGTATATATGAAAATGTATGTATTTATGTGTGTATGTATGTTTGTATATATGTGGATGTGTATATGTATGCGTCTGTGTATGTGCATGTATGTATGAATATGTATGTTTGTATGTGTGTTTATGTAATTTCTGTATGAATGTATGTATTTATGCATATATGTACATATGAGTGTGTATGTATGTATGTAGGGCAAAAGAACTGCTCCGTCAATTTAAATTTAATTTAAATTTGGATTTAATTATTAAATCCACCAACTGGAAAGCAGAAAAAAGGCTGAGATGCTTCATCAGAGCAGACTGTCGTGACCTAAAGGCTCACAAAGAAAAAATAACATTTTGATCACACACTGGCCCATCAAGACTCACTCTCATTTCATCAGTCCATAAAACCTTAGAAAAATCAGTCTTATGATCTTTCTTGGCCCAGTCTTGACGTTTTATCTTGTGTGTCTTGTTCAGTGGTGGTCGTTTTTCAGCCTTCCTTACCTTGGCCATGTCCCTGAGTATTGCACACCTTGTGCTTCTTGGCACTCCAGTGATGTTGCAGCTCTGAAATATGGCAAAACTGGTGGCCAATGGCATCTTGGCAGCTTCACGCTTGATTTTCCTCAGTTCATGGGCAGTTATTTTGCGCCTTGTTTTTTCAACATGCTTCTTGCGACCCTGTTGACTATTTTGAATGAAACGCTTGATTGTTCGATGATCACGCCTCAAAAGCTTGGCAATTTTAAGAGTGCTGCATCCCTCTGCAAGACAGCTCACTATTTTTGACTTTTCAGAGTCCGTCAAATCTCTCTTCTGACCCATTTTGCCAAAGGAATGGAAGTTGCCTAATAATTATGCACACATGATATAGGGTGTTGATGTCATTAGACCACACCCCTTCTCATTACAGAGATGCACATCACCTGATATGCTTAACTGATAGTAGGCTTTCAAGCCTGTACCAGTTGGAGTAGAACAACATGCATGCATGCTGGTGTCTCAGCCAGGTCTCCCCGGGCCGCCGTGCTCCTGTGTCCCTGCAGTTGCAGAAACTTGGCAGAATACTGTCCCACCCTTGGTGCAGATGGATCCCCTACTGATGAGGTTTCCTCATTTGTCCATCTGCACCTGGCATCATGTACTTTGAATTATTCTAGGCTGAAGGAGTGTGTGTGCCTGTATGGGGGTTGGGGGTGAGGGTGATTGGACGGGAATGTTTTTAAATGTAAGGCGCTTTGAGCCACAATCCTGTACGAAAGGCGCTTTATAAATAAAGTTTTGATTGATTGATTGATTGATAAAGAGGATGATGTGGTCAAAATACTCATTTGCCTAATAATTCTGCACACAGTGTATATGTAGGTTTTTGAGTGTATAAAGTGTGTGAGAATGTTGAAAATGTTCATTATATTTTAGGAAAGGTCTATAAAGACTCAGAGGAGGAATAATTAGGCCTTAAAATGCATTTGAATTGAGAAAAACTAATAAGTTCCTCATTTCGCAGATTTCATTTATCGCTGGGTGTTTTCAGAATGTAAACCGCAATAAATAAGGGACCACTGTGTGTATGTACATATGAGTATATGTTTGTATCTATGTGCATGAATGAATACATAAATATACACACACAGCGAATATGTACGACATAAGATTGAGATTTATCAGTGAAGGAGTGTCATCTGTGAAAGTGGTTTAATCAAACTCTGTTCGATCAAAAAGACCATCCAGACGGCTGAAAGCTTCATAAACAAATGTTTACTGATACAATTCAGAATATTAATACAGCAATGTAAAGCTACCATAATGCACATAGCTATGGTCTCATGAATCAAAACGGGCACGAGATGGATTATAATAAATAGTTGAACACAACATCTGTACACCGAGACGTTGCCCAGAGTAATCCATAGAAATGTACATTTACCAGTACAACATTTATAGTTCCAAACATTAACGAATGACACATCGTCCAAAGAAAAACTGATTTCCTGCATGTTTTTATCTCTTTCATATAAACACAAACAACCACTGAAGTCGTCAGGAATTATTTACAACAAATTCCATAAAGGCACAATTGTCTTTACAACATGTACAAAAAAGAACAAAAAAGTGAGATCGTCCAGAACCAACGAAGAAGTAAAAAGAAAACAAATTGGTCAGAATTCTGATTGCACGTTTTATACCAGCGTCTGTGCTTTAAAGTGTTTTAGAACCAACAGGAAGTGTCTCAGGTAGCGATGACGAGTCTGTCTTCATCGTCGCTGGACGCCTCGTTGTAGTCATTGATCCTGGTCTGTGCTCGTGGTGTCATCGGGTCCGACGCTGGAGGGTCGGGGCCATCCGGCGGACTCTGTGACGGGGATTTCTCTCCGTCTTCCTTTGCGACAGTCTGTGTGGGTTCTGCGGTGCTGGTGCAGGTCGGGTCCGGGGGCGATGCCTGTGTACAGCTCTGCACAGAACTGGCAGCGGGTTCGGTCTGAGCCAGGGGCCCCCGCGGTCCCTCTGGACTTTCTGAGGAGCCAGGCAGCGGACTGAGGGTGGACAGAGGGCTGAGAGCTGGGATGATGGCGGGCAGGGCAATGTTCACAATCTGCAGGCCCGGCATGTGAGTCTGTGGGCCAGTGCTGCTCTGGGAGGTCGGGCTGGCAGCCAGAACCTGCAAGCCAAGAGTGGCATTGAGGGTGAGGCCCTGCTGGGGGAGCAGCTGGGTGGGAGTGAGGCCAGCATTGGTCAGGCCCATCAGGTTCAGGGTCTCCAGGCCCGTGACCTGCCCCAGAGGGAAGCACGGTACCACGCTGCTGATGGGTTCCTGTACCAGCAGCGGCTGGGTCTGCAGGCTCTCCGGCTGAGAGGGGGTGTTGGGAGGTGGCAGTGGGCTTGTATTTCTGTGAATCACCCCCACAGCTGGGATGGTGAGCTGGACTGGACCGGCCTGGATCGGTACGAAGGTGGCCAAGCCAGTAGTCAGGCCAGCGGGGACCAGCTGAATCCCTCCGACCGGGACCATGCTGTAGGGCGAGCGGGTTGGCTGCTGGGAGTGCAGCGGCAGGTGGCTGAACAGGTGGGCCTCTGGTCCAGCTGGGTGGGGCAGCTGTGGAGGGACCTGACACGTCTGCGTGCTGCGGTCAACCGGAGTGGACGAGTCACCAGGTGCTGCAGCAGGAGTGGCACGGGGGCCGGCGTAAGGGGGCCCGGCGGCAGGGGGGGGCCCGGGAACCTGTGGATAGAGAAAACATCTTAGTTCTGGTTGTGGTTTCTGTCTGGGAGACCTGAAGACATCCTTTCCATTCTGATTTACCGTCCATATGTTTATTTTCATGTTTTTATTTATTCACGTTTTTATACTTTTACTGCAATTAATTAATTTGGTCAACAGCACAAACAGATCATGTACTATGATGTACTTCAGCCTAAAGACTACAGATAAAATAGTAAATTAACAGCCTTTTGACACGTTCTTCACCAGCTTTTAATTATAAAGGAGATCCGTTTTATATTCCAGTGTGGATTGTTAAAAGCAGTTTGTCAGATGAAGCAGAGTTTACATAATGGACCAATGATAAGATGCCCTCATCAGTAACGTCGTATCACCGTCTAATGTCATCAGTCCAAATATCCACAGCGCTGTCCTCGTCGGCAGATACGAAGTATTAAGGAATCACAATAAAGTCTGCGCCGCAACACATAAAACATCGTCTAGATTAGTTTATAGCTGTGGTTGTCCTGTAGGTGGCAGTGGAGATTAAACATGTGTCCCCTGGTGTTTGACACAACTACCTGTAGTGTCTCATCTCTCTACCAACCAACATGGTTCGAAATAGCCGACATGTTGTTCTATTTGGCGACAAATTGTTCAGCATCCATATTTTCCAAGGTCCTTTCATTACCTTCCACCATCAAAAGACAACTCCATGTCTTCTAGTGCAGCAGCCGTCGGCATCAGCACGTCTGTTTGTGGCCTGAAGGACTGTTTTTATACAGGTAACTAGGCCTAGGATTTTAATCAATTCAAATCAAATAAATCCAATATCGATTAATTTTTTTTTATACGTCGTTTCCGGTAACGTGACCCTACTCTTGCGTGACTTACCGAGACTCTGCGAGATTTTAGCATATATACACAAATCTGGTTTGTTGTGTGTCGCCTCCGTCCAATCAGCTTCTCTTGCTGAGATGATGTCACATTCAGATGTTTTCATTCACCAGTGTAGATTACATCCATCTATAGTTTTTTGCAGCATATTACCGCTCACATTAGCAACTAATGCTAACAGGCACCGTCACGTTCAACAACAGGAAGTGATGTCACCACACACGTATGGTCATGTTTCCTCCAAGCGTCACCCTCCATCGGTAAGATGTGAAGCCTATGCGGCTGGGCATAGGAATGGGCGGAGCCTCCGTAGGTTTCTGAAGAGCTTAAATGAAGCTCATTGGACGGTTCCCATCGCATTTTGTCATTTCCGGAAAATCCAAAAATGGGCAAAGAGGGGGAGCTGATAGCTTTTCATTTCATTTGTAGATGATAATATCAAATACTTTTTTAAAGCCAAGAATCTGGATTTCCGGCTATTTCTCTTGTCATCATTAAGTAATGTCACCTCGGCTTCTTTCTCACATTTTAGTATAATCTCACTTGCGTTTCTTTCTTTAAATAAAGTTTATTTGATTTACTCACTCTCAAGACTTTCAGCAGCTTGGTTGACGTGCTGCCATGCAGGACTCAAAGGGAGGGGGGGACGGAAAGGACAGAAAGGAAGTGGACAGAGAGAAGGAGGGTCTCACCTGGCCCAGCTTGGAGCTTTGGCCTGGAACTGGGGGGCTAAAGGGAACATCAAAGTCGGGGTAGTCGATGGACATCTGCCTGCAGGGCGACACAGGGCTCATCATGTGGACCGACTCCGGGTCGGAGGTGTAGGAGTCGGAGGTGGCGGGTGGAGGGGAAGCAGGGAGGGGGGCCGGACTGCAGCAGGACCCTGACACCTGCTTGCTGAGGGACACGGGGCTCATCATGAGGTCAGAGTCTGAGGGGTGGGGGACAGGGAGGGACACGGAGCTGATGGACATCTGAGCGAGGAGCGCGCTCGGAGGAACCTCAGTGTCTCTGGAGGGGATGTGCTGTGGGCTGGCGGACACCGACGGGTTGGTGGACAGACCCGACTCCGCCTGGCTGTCCTCCTCTTCCTCCTCATCGTTCTCCTCATCATCAGGGCCATCAGAGTCGTCTCCATCTGAATCCGCACGGTCAGCGCTGCTCACGTGACTCCGGTCTCCTGATTAGAACAGAAACCAGAACAACATGAACACTTAGGACCCAAAATTAGTTTGACTTTTTTTTTATTGTAGAAGTTTAATCCCAGAATAAACCAGCCTGCATCAGACATGATGTTTCTCAGCTGTCAGATTCTGAGGCCAAAATGATGTAAAATGAATGTATGAATAGATTTAGCAGCTTAAAGGTCGACCAGAAGAAGAAAGCAGAATTTATTACTAACAGAACTTTGTAGAAATAACACACAGATCTCTGATTGGTGGAAAGTCTGACAGGAAGTGGCTTCATCATCATGTCCAGGTCTAAATAGAGGTCTCTTAGCAACATAGTAGTGATGGTGATGTTTTTTATGATAAAATGTGATAAATAATGCTGTTATCATGGATCATTGTGGATTTTTGTGGACTGTGGAAAACTTCTGTAGACCAGCTAAAGGGTAGCTATCCATCACATTACCCCACAGAGATACACACCACCGCTCCTGGTGGTGGAAGAGATGGACCTCAGGGAGACCTGCTGGAGGTTTAAGGGTTAAATCATTCCTAAAGTGGAAACACACGGCGTTTGAGATGTTCTGTGCTACAGAACTCTGCCCCCTCGCCTGTCCACCCCTCAGCTCCGTCGCAGGCGTAGGAGGAAAAACAAACTCGGACCACAGAGCGTTTTTAGACAGCTTCTCTCTCTTTCTAAAATTAGATGCAGCAATTTCCTCTGTAAACGCTGCGCCTGGCGCCCACACAAGCTCCCAGTTATCCAAGGCAGAGGCTGCTTTTAGAATTTCTAATTAGACCGAAGGAAAGTGATTGATCCACATAGCAACAGAGCATCTCACTCCGGCAACATGAAAAATTCTGGAAAAAAGGTTCGGAGAGTAACAGATAAGTTAACAAAGCTGTGATTTTCCACTGTGTTCCCCTGCAAGGAAGGCATCGTACCAGAGTCCTCTGCATCCTGGTCCTCGATGACCCCCTCAGGAACCCCCATCTCCATGCACTTCTTCCTATGGGCCTTGGATTTCATGTGCTTGGTCAGGTTTCCTGCAAACAGAGAAGCAGTGAGGTGGGCAGAGCTGGAACAGAAGGACTTTACATAAGAGCGAGCGCTGGTCGGGAACGCTGCACGGAAAGGGTGAGTAAGTGATGGAGACATTTTTAAATTAACGTGGGCTGCTGACACCGAGCACCGCTCTGCAGTGAGGCGTGGGAAGGCGAGTTCGATAGAGAGCGGTGAATCATACCGTCTTAGAGACGGAGGAGCAACGTCTTTAATTTCCCAGCCGGGAAGAGGCAGCATTCCGGTCAGGAAGAGTTTCAGCTTAGAGAGACAGAATTCCAGAGTCTGAAGCTGCAGGTTGAGCAGGAAAAAGATCCAACAATCAGATTAACTCTGACCCAGATTTACAGCAGATGGTTCCAGATATCAGGAACTCAACTGATGGGCATTTCTCAGATTTAAAGATTAAATCTTTCCTGGATAATGTAGAAAGATTTTTATTCTATTCTACAGTCGTTTAGCAGACGTTTCCTCCAAAGCGACTTACAT
Source organism: Melanotaenia boesemani (assembly GCF_017639745.1). Taxonomy (NCBI): domain Eukaryota; kingdom Metazoa; phylum Chordata; class Actinopteri; order Atheriniformes; family Melanotaeniidae; genus Melanotaenia; species Melanotaenia boesemani. Next base: position 32,683,354 of record NC_055698.1, on the reverse strand, counting down.
CTGAGAGAAAGAACACAAGCCAGAAATCAGCCAGGAGGGACGTCATCCTGAAGTTGTAGTCAGACTGCTGGGAGTCCAGTTGGACCCAGGTGCTGTCATGTAGAGCATTTTTCCCTTCCCCTCCCTACAATAGTTTAAATTTGTTTAAATACAAACATCACAATTTCATCACAACATTATCTTGGGCATAAATGCAGCAGCTTCTTCAGTACCTGGTGGAGCCAAAGTGCTGGACAAATCTTTCTACCTCATTCTGAGTAGAAGAGTTAAGCTAAGTGTGGAAATGCTCCTTAAACAACTGAGTCTTTAGCTTGCTTTTAAAAGTGGATAAGGACTCTGCGGATCGGACGGAGGTTGGTAGATGGTTCCACCACCGGGGAACAACAGAGGAGAAGAGTCTAGCTACTGATGTGGCTCCACCTTGTGGTGGGAGCACTAGGCGTCTTTCACTGGCAGAACGTAACTGTGGAGAGGGAGTGTAGCTCTGGATTAAGGAGTGGAGGTAGACCGGAGCCGTTTGGGTTATTGTTTTGTAAGCCAGAAGCAGAGCTTTGAATCTGATGCGCTGCAACTGGAAGCCATAACGTCACATAGATTTGTTTTTTAGGTTTCTAGAGCTGAACTGACATCTAAACCGTAGAAATATTCAGACGTCTTGCATCCTGAATATCATCAGTTATTTTTGGTTTGTTTGATATGAGCCTTTAAAAGCTGCATGACTGGAAACAACCGAAGATGATGCACCAGTCGGGTAAAACCCAAAAGATACAAGCAGCTTTCCGGGGAAATGTCTGGTTTCTCAACAGTCCGATAAAACGTCTAGAACAGGGGTAGCCAACGTTTGTCCTCGAGGGCACCAATCCAGCAGGTTTTCCAGATTTCCGTGCTCCAACACACCTGACTTAAACTAACGAGTCATTGTGAAGATCCTTATAGGCTGTTGGATCCATTTAATTTGAGTCAGGTGTGCTGGAGCAGGGAAATCTGGAAAACCTGCCGGATTGGTGCCCTCGAGGACCGACGTTGGCTACCCCTGGTCTAGAAGCTGACATACCATCCGTCCTCTGATTGGACAGTTTGGAGTTTTACGTGCAGTTTTTTTTTAGCTGAATTTCTCTTGTAAATTTGGCAGCTTGGTTCAGCCACCACCCACGCATTAATTATTAAAATTAAGACACATTTCACAGATTCTGACCTTTGGTCTTGAAGGAGAAGTTGCAGTGGACACAGTGGTACGGCCGCACGTCCGAGTGGGTTCGGATGTGTTTGCGCAGCATGCTGGGTTTCTTACAGCGAATCCCACATTCCTCACAGATGTATTTCCCTCGTCCACGGCCGCGTACGTACACATACTCCTCGTTAGACTTGTATCTGTTGGTTTGCAGGGTCACATGATCAAACTAATGTTAACTGGTCAAAAGTCAAATTAACTCTTCTAAATCTTACCCGCCATCGAATATTTTGACCCGTCGCGGCTCTATTGATGGCAGAGTGTCTGAATCATTGCTGGTCTGAGGTTCTGGTTGTACTTTACTTCTGGTTTCAGCAGATCCAGACTTGTGTGTCACTGGCACCTACAGGGAGAGGACATATTTATAGATTCATTCACTCTGTTTACATGAACATTAAAAAATTCATTATTATCTAATTTCTGGTGTTATCAGATTATTAAGTGGTCATCGTAATCGGATTATGAGAAATCAGAACAACACACCAAGATTTCTCCCCCTACTCCAATGTTTTCATGCATTTAGACCCTTGTATCTGATTTATTTTTTACATCTGCTCATGTCCAAAAAATTGTGTTGCTTCCATTAAAAAGACAGAACACAAAAGAAATCGTGTTAGACTACACACTTAAATGTCTAACAGCCTGTTAGCTTCCACATTAGCACAGCTAACCCTAAGGCTGCAGGTGTCACTGTGCTCAACAAAGACCGGATGTTTAGGAAATAACGGGAAGCTACATCACTACATACGTACTCCGAAAGAAATTTGACTGACTGGCAAAAGGCTTTTTAAAATTTCACATTTCAGAAGTGCATGTAGACGCGTCAGATCTGATTATTACAATAACCTGATCCTGTCATGTAAACAAGCTCACTGATCTGGTTTGATAAGGGTTAAAAACTCACCCTGGGCATGACGTCCTTCAGTTTGCCTGAGTAGGACAAGATGTCCGACTTCCCGTCAGTTCTGATGGCTGATGTGTAGTGGATCTTCTTGGAGCTCTGCTTGGAGTCGAACAGAGACATGACCACCTTGGTGGGCAGCCCAAGCGGGTTAGGGTTGTTGGAGCAGACTGTCCAGACGGTATATGCTGACGTCTTCAGGTCCGTCTGTTGGACGTGAAGCGGCTTCCTTTTCATCAGGAAACACCAGGTGAAGGTGGTGGCGGTCTTGAGGCTGGGGAAGGACAGGCGGTGGGTGTCCTTGGTGTTCACCACAGACACAGATGTGGTCAGTTTTACCTGGGCGGCATGGAAACTGGACGGTCGTATCAGCGATTTGGCCGGAGTCCATCTCTGCTCCTCAGCTTTCTCTTGAGGTTTCAGGGTGGCGTTAGCCTGCAGAGAGGCCACCTGACTCCCCGGTGGAGTGTTTAGAACCAGACCTGCCTCCTCAGGATTTTGTTTTTCCAGCCCTGCAGCATCAGGTGACATGGGTTTGATATCATCTGAGTCCTTGTCCTCGTCTGGTTTGACGTCCGGCAGAGGCGGTGCCTCGGTCTCGATGGGACTGTCCACTGGCTCTGTTGTGCAGACCTGCCTGACCAGCATCAGCTTTCGCTGCCGCGTCACCTCGGACATCTTTGAGTTGAGGTAACTGACTGACCTGCCGTCAGTCAGGCAGGCCACACCATGCTCGTCTTTGGCCCTTTTCTGGTGTTTTTCCATGTAGATGTCCAGACTGTTGGCGGGGGACAACATGCGTTTACTGGAAGCGGTGGGCTCCTGCTGAGGATACAGTGTCACCGAGGCCAGTTTCTGTAGGGAGCCCAGAGATGGAGGCTGATCTACACTCCGGTCTTTCTTGACGTCGGCCTCCACGCTGTGAGCCGAAGCTGTTTTACTGGACAGAGAGGATGCAGGGTGCATTTGCTCATGGGTGATCAGGATCTGTGGCAGTGGAACGACACCCGATTGGTTCTGATCAAATGGGTCCTTTAGCAGTTCGCCTGACAAAACAACGGTCTGTGTCTTAATGTCAGAGGTCTGCTGACTGGCAACATAGACATTCTGGATTCCATCAGATGGTTTGGAGATGCTCAGAACAGGATTGGCGATGGGAATTGTTAATATTGGCAAAGCTATCTGAGCTGCCTGCGTGCTGGAGAAGGAAAACGTTTGTCTGGCTCTCAGAGCGGGACACTGTAGTTGGTATTTGGGCACAAAGCATTTCTTTTCCTCAGAGGGACTTGATCTGTTGTGGACATTCTCACGACAAACCGAGATCTGGCTAAGCGGCTGTTGAATCTTTTGGCAAATCTGAACCCTTGAAGTTTGATGCCAGGGGTGAGGAAGGCCGTGGATCTGAGGCTGCTGAGTGGGGCTGCCCAGGTTAATGCTCTGCACCATCTGCTCATCGTGTTGCAGCGGCGTCGCTGCTGCATGGAGGACAAACGGCTGAGCCACGGGATGTCTGCTGGCAATGTGAATCTGCTGGGATCGACTCTTGGTGAAGGAGCTGATATTTGTGATGAGAGATTTGTCTAAAGGTTTTCGAACAGGCTGCTGGCTTTCCGGGCCGATCTTTAAAGACATCTGCCGCACTAACGGCCCACGTCTTCGCTCAATTAGTGGCACCTGGGCAGCTTGGGGCAGTTGTCCAGTCTTTGGCTGACCAACAGGTGACAAAGATCTACTCGGAGACACGCTACCACAGTCAAAGGATTTGCTACGATAGTCACATGAAATCTCCACAGAGGGCTGAGTACAGCTGATCTGCTCAGATGCGGCTCGTCTCATCATTCCAGGCACGCCGAGGGTGTTGAAGGCAGTGGACAAACCCTGAGGCTCTTGGATTTTACTGGGACCCTCTGCTCTGGATGGGCTCTCTGATCGAGACAGTTCTTCCCTGTCAAAAGAGGCAGAGATGCTGGAACAACGCGAGAGGCTGCTGTCCCTGCTGAGGCTGCGGGACAGGCTGGACTCGAAGCTGGACTCGCCTGAAGAATGCTCCATCTGAGCTAGGCGAATTCTCTTCTTCTTCGGGGGGAGTTTTTCTGCAGGTAACTTTGAAAGACTTTCGCTTCTCTGAGGCCAGCTGAACTGATCTGCAGGCTTGTCCGCCGGCTCAGTGGGCTGTGCTTCGTGCTCCCTGTCTGAGTCCTCTGTGACCAGAATCTCAGGAACCTGGATGTTACTTTGACGGACAAGGCGAGACTGATGGACGGGCGTGGAGTTGGCACTGACGGCGCCATCGCTACCCTGCTCCTTCCTTTGTTTTCCGTACTCAACAGCAGTGGGTTTGGACATTTTTTCATGGTAGGTGTCGGCTGTGACACCTGCTGGCCTGTCTGTGTTGGGTTTGTTTGGAGAATCCTTCTCCATACCGTCAGCAGGAGAGATCCTGTCCACAGACTCCGCCTCGAACGAGTTTGGTCTGCTCAGAGAGTTGGTGTGTCTGATGACTGAGGTGCCGCTGCCCTGCCTTTGCAGCTCAGCCTTGTTGGAGCTGCTGATCTGAGTCTCTCGTATCGGGGACAGTCTGGAATCCACCGTGTTCATCCCTCGTGCTACAAGCTGGACCTGAGGTAGCGTTGACTGGTTGTTTTTGGGCTGGATGTCTATCAGACCATGCTGAGGAAAGGTTCCGTGTGTTGGAGCTATCTGGGACGCAAAGTTAACTGAACATGGAGGAATGGTGTCAGTCGGAGACTGGTCGTCCTCATCGCCAACACTTTTCATTTTCCTCCTCTTCCTGATTGATGTCTGCTGATCCGAGATCCCTGACCCACTCGATCTCTCAATAACGGGCTGCTGGATGCTGATGTAAAAAACATCCTGCTCAGCTTCTTTCACAGCCACATGTTTGTTCTTCGGGCCATGAAGCTCAGAGCAGTAGAATTTCTTGTGAGTTTCAAAATTCTCCAACTTTCTGTACCGATTCCGACACGTTTCACATTCGTACATGGTGCCTTTGTTCTGCTGGGGCTTCCTGGTTCTGTCTGGACCGTGTTCAAACGATCTGCTCCTCTGCACCAGCTCTGTGGAGCTGCTCGGCCCGTGGTAGCCCTCATCCATGGAGCGAACGGTCGGGAGCCCGTGCCCTTCATTGGTGGAAAAGTCCTCCACTGCTTTCTGTCTGACCAGAGTACGAGAATGGATGGCAACATTTGGGGTTGGTGGGGCGGAGGAGAACACATCGTCATTAAGCAAGCTGATTTTGTCATCAAATGATTGACAGACTCTCAGTGGGTGGGGGACGGGGGGGACGTTAAGGGGAAGAGCAGAGTGTCCGGGTGTCGTCGGCATCGAGTTGCTCCTTGTAATAGGCAGACAGTCCATTGGGGGGTACTGAGTGGGAACGGAGAGGAGAAACACTGGCTTGGACTTGTCTGTGGGGGTGAATGGAGATTTGGGAATGTCCGAGCTGGAACTGGACCTCCTTCCTGGAGGTTTCAGATCAAACTGAAACGAGTCTTTAAATATGTACGACTTAGGGGAATCTATGCTGCCTCTCCTGGAGAGGGAGGTCCTCCGAGGCTTCACGCTGTCCAGCTGCTTGTTGTCCACTACAGCCTCGTTATCAGAGATCAACTTGGAGATGCGCTCTTCCAGAGAGCGTGCACTGGCCTCTAACGGCGGCCGCATCGGTCTCTCTGTGGGCCGTGGTCTATGCTCAGCTGCTACATGCATCACTGTGGCAACCACATGAGGGACACTGGGAAGAGGAGTCTTTGTGATGTCTGTGTCTCCTGGTGGAGTTATCTTTACAAAGGGACTGGGAGGGCTCATGGCCTGATCTGCACTCTCAGAGCGGGAGAAGTATCCAGAGTCTGTGCTTCCCAAACTCCGGGGGCTGAGCAGACACTTGGGCTGCTGCTGCTGAGAGAAGTCCGTCGCTTGCTGCCGCTGAAGCTGAGCATGCCCACTCAGCAGAGGGGGCTTACACTGCTGGTCTTCATCCTCGCTTACGGTGTCCAGCGAGGGATTCGTACCGTCCACCTCCCTCAGAGACGACAGGACTGTGATACTTGATCTCAGGTTGGCGGTCTGGAACTCCCGTTGTCGCTGTGCAGCGGCTTGCTCAGGTGCTGCACCTGTAACCCGTGGACTGTCAGCCCTCAGTGGAGACACGTTAACTGGATACACAACGACTTTTGGAAGCGCTGCTGTGACTTTTGGCTCATGGGCCCTCTGACCTGGGGACGATTTCACCAGTGAGTCTCCCTCCGCCGAGGTCGTACCTGCGCTCTGTAAACTGTTTTCAGTTGAAGCTGCCATGCAGCTCTGCAAGGAGTCAGGGTCCAGGTCTGCAGCGCTACCCTCTTCATCGCTGTCCCCGCTCTCCTCGGCCTCCGAGTGTGTCCCCGTGGCTTTGTCTGATTCTTGAGACAGAGACCCTCCTCCGGACTCAGAGCGTGCAATGAGCCCCAGCTTTATGGCGTGAGCGTGGGACTTCTTGTGCTTATACAAGTTGCTCTTGGTTTTGAAGGAGAATCCGCAGGTGATGCAGGGATACGGTCTTTCTCCAGTGTGGGACCGGATATGTTTCAGCAGCACACTGGGTTTAGCACAGGCCCGTTTGCAGTATTCACACACATACTTTCCCAGCTTCTTGGGCTTTTGCTCCTTGGATACCTGCTCAGCACCAAAGTTCATGATATTGGTCATTGGCACATGGCTGCTGCCAGGCGTCATTGGGACCTGAATGGCACTGGGAACACTGGCAGAGAGGGAATGGCATGTGTGCACCACTGGCGGTTGGCTTTGTGGCAGAGTGTTGGAGTCCGATGGAGCCGGAGCGTGAGTTATAGCCGGTGGTCCGGGGTTAAAGTTCATGTGCAAACTAGACTTTTCTGGATTAGAAGCAACAGACATAAAATGCGGCGATGTTCCCGGTGTGGACGTCCGCGCGCCCCCCTGCAGCGCTGCTGCAATCCCAATGAAGTTACCTTGTTTGTCGATGTAATAGGTCTGCATGTGCGGCGGTTGGGTCTGCAGACCCACAGTGACAGCTGGCAGTGCTGTGACCTCCCCGCTGGGTTTACTAATGGCCTGAACTGAGTTCTTCCTCTCAGCCAGCGTGCTGAAGTCGGGCTCCATGGCTCTCAGCAGGACATCGAGGGGAGCACTGCTGCTGTAAGAACCTCCCTCCAGGCTTCGCTCGCGGGTATTGCTGTCTTTAGGCCGAGAGTCTTCAGCAGCGGTCTGTAAACTGTCCTCACTTTCTGATTGCTTGGGCGATGGAGAAGCTGTTTCCTCCGGCTTCACCCTCTCAGCTTCAGAGGAACGTGGCCCCTGGTCTGGGGACTCTGCAACTGGCTGGACATACTGGAACTCTGTTTTCCTGCTGGGGGACGCTGAAGGATTGTGGGAGGGACTGTTGGAGGAGGAGGAGCGGGAAGGTGTTGTTTCTTTGGATGATGATTCGTGAACAGCATCACATGATTTCGACTGCAGGGGCTTCTTCACCGGAGATTTGGGAATTTTTTTCAGCTGATTCTCTGCAACAACCTTTTTCCTCTTCAGGCCTTTGATGTCTGCAGCTCTGCGACCGCTCTCTGTAGACAGAAACACAAATACACAAGTCTAATTTATGGGTATCAAGATTTTAAATGTGTAGATGTTTGCCAGTAGACCTGTTTTCTGATCAGCTGATGAGAATGAATTCAAACCAAAAATCCTTTAACTTTAGTGAAGAATTACAACGTGACAGCCTATCAGTGCTGAGATGATCCTGGTGTGACCGGCAGTGAGAATCAGTGGAATATTTTCTAAATGAATATAACAGAGTTAACGTAGCCATTTGTGGGTCACATCTGTCGACAAACATGAAAAAGATCAACATGGAAAAAGCAAAGCTGCAGGATGATTATATATAATATAAAATAAATTACATTAAAGTTATTAAAGTTATTTTATAATATATATATATATTTTTTAATTAATTGGCTGATTATTCACTTATCAGATTTTTTTTCTGCCAAATATTGCAATCGGCATCAGCTTCGAAAGATCCATTTCGGTCTCGAAAGTAATAATTATGTAAACATTTTTATACATCAATTTTATTTATAAAAGTACTTTTAATTTGGTTTTATTTTATATTTATTTCATTTTAATTTTTAGTTTTAATTTTATTTATTTAAATTCATTTAGCAACACAAAACATAAAAGCATTAAAGATGCACCAGATTTTACATAAAACATAAAAATAAATGACTTCAGTAAATGCAGAAAAAAGAATTATTAAACCGTCTTTGTTCTTCATGACGTTAAAAACCTGGAACATTATTTTAATTCTAACCTAAAAGCTGTCAGATGAACAATGATTTTCATTGACAGAAACATCTGTGGGTGTTCGGAGCTGCTGTTACATAACACCGAAATCACTTCATCAACTTCTTCTGTGGTTTTTAAACAGCGGACTAACGGGGTCTGACTAACACACAAGGCCCACTCATCATTACATAAACACACACTCAGCTCTTCCTCCTCATTTTCCCCAAATGCCAACCAGCCGATCAGAAAACCAAGCTGTGACCTGGTGGCAGCGCTCAGCAGCCTCGTGGTTCCAGGCCCGGTTACATAAGACCCGCAGAGCCCTGCCACAGTTTCCTGGCTCGTGTTGGTATTTCCCAGGATGAGGTCAGGGTTCCTTCGAGGCCGGCTGGCATGATGACATGCGGCTCACATGACTTCATCTCTTCCACACACACACTGTAAATAAGCTAAACTTTTACTAAAAGCCTCTAGTTTTCCATCAGCAATCAGCTGAGGAAACAGCTGATTGGTTCAGGCCGATTCTCTTTCTAATGACGCTTAAACCTTCAGCTGAACTCTGGTCTGCAGGTTCAGCTTTTACACAAAAACCCGTTAACAGGCCCACCCTCGGCTTTCTAATCACCTGTCTTAAAAACCCGTTTATGATGTTCACGAAGTCGTTCTTCTGAGGGAAGGAACTTTAATTATCCTGGGGTTGGATTCTCCGTCATCCTTTAAAAGTCATTGAAATACTAAAATTATTCCATTTACAGAACTTCTAACGAAAAAAAAAAAATAATAATAATAATAATTTTTGCTTTTCCCCACATCAAATATTGCATCACTAGCTGGTCATCTCCAGGGAGAACTCGTCTTAAAAAAAGTTCTTTAAAAAGCTCGAATTTCATTATTTTATATCCTGAGACAAAAAATTCATAGTTTCCAGAATTTTATTCATCTCACATTTTGATCTGTTGATTTTATTTTTTAAACAGAGACCCGACTGGGCTACCGGGACCACTGTGAGGGGGAACCTCGTGCTACCGGGACCATCGTGAGGGGGAACTTCGTGCTACCGGGACCATCGTGGGGTGGAACCTCGTGCTACCGGGATCACCGTGAGGGGGAACCTCGTGCTACCGGGACCACCGTGAGGGGGAACTTCGTGCTACCGGGACCATCGTGGGGTGGAACCTTGTGCTACCGGGACCATCGTGGGGTGGAACCTCGTGCTACTGGGACCACCGTGAGGGGGAACCTCGTGCTACCGGGACCATCGTGGGGTGGAACCTTGTGCTACCGGGACCATCGTGGGGTGGAACCTCGTGCTACTGGGACCACCGTGAGGGGGAACCTCGTGCTACCGGGACCATCGTGGGGTGGAACCTTGTGCTACCGGGACCATCGTGGGGTGGAACCTCGTGCTACCGGGACCACCGTGAGGTGGAACCTTGTGCTACCGGGACCATCGTGGGGTGGAACCTCGTGCTACCGGGACCACCGTGAGGGGGAACCTCGTGCTACCGGGACCACCGTGAGGGGGAATCTCGTGCTACCGGGACCACTGTGAGGGGGGAACCTCGTGCTACCGGGACCACCGTGAGGGGGAACTTCGTGCTACCGGGATCATCGTTGGCTGGAACCTTGTGCTACTGGCACCACCGGGAGGGGGAACCTCGTGCTACCGGGACCACTGTGAGGAGGAACTTCGTGCTACCGGGACCATCGTGGGGTGGAACCTCATGCTACCGGGACCACTGTGAGGAGGAACTTCGTGCTACCGGGACCATCATGGGGTGGAACCTCATGCTACCGGGACCACTGTGAGGGGGAACTTCGTGCTACCGGGACCATTGTGGGGTGGAACCTCGTGCTACCGGGACCACTGTGAGGGGGGAACCTCGTGCTACCGGGACCACAGTGGGGTGAAACCTCGTGCTACCGGGACCACTGTGAGGGGGGAACCTCGTGCTACCGGGACCACAGTGGGGTGGAACCTCGTGCTACCGGGATCACCGTGAGGGGGGAAACTCGTAGTACCTCCTTTGTTTTTAAGCTTCATCTCAAACTAGAATTACAGGATGGTGGGGTCTGTGATCATCAATCTTTTTAAATTCTGTTATATTTATTTTTTCATTTATGTCTTCGTTTTATCTGAAATGGTTTTTGGTTTTTATGACATGTTCTTCCCGCCTCAGGACTTCATGCAGAGAACCATTTTATCAATAATTCGGCAGGTTTTGATGTTCATTAACTTGCGCCGTCCCAGTAAACTAAAGATAATAAAAACTTCCCAGCTCTGTCCAGTTTTCTTTTTTAACTAAAAGAATAATAAAGCATCTTCAGACAGAACGGAGCCTCTAAAATCCAGTAAAACATCCAGATGTTCCTCAGCAGCTGCTTCTGCCTCCAGTTTCAGCTCCACGGAAACGAGCCGGACCAGATCACCAAAAACCTTTTTTTTTTTTTAGCGAACCAGATGTTGAGATGTGAGACTAAAAGAGTAAAGGCTGCCTCACCTTTCTGCGAATCTTTCGGTTCTTTCAGCTCTTTCTGTGCCTCTTCGATTTTATCTGAAACAGAAGAGAAAACATTTTCAACCAGAGGACGGAGCTGAGTGACGCAGCGATGAGGACGCTTCCCGCCTGGCTGCAGCAGGATGCACCGGACAGCGTGGGGGGTCAGTTCCTCCACTCAGGCCACGAGCTGCTTTCTGTCGGCCATGTGTGCGGGTGGGAGGTGATGCAGCCGCTGTTACTGTGATCAATATTCATCATATCTGCTGCCTCGGGTTTACAGCACACAGGGACGTTCAGCAGATGAACTTCCAAACAACAACTTATTTACAAAGAAATATAAACAATGATTTTTACACCATACGGAGAAGACGGGCCTTAAAAACAAACCCGGGATATTATTATTATAGAAGCATATTGTGTGTATTATATATTTATAGGCAGCCATTTGGGTGTTTATGGTACACCTGCCCCCCCAAAAGAAGATTTCCATACTTTCCAGTGTAGTTGTCTTTATTTCCAAAGTAAATTCTTACCATTAACCCTCAAGTTTAATTTACTACCGTCTAAAGTCTTTATGGACAAAGACGTCCACTTCCAAAGAAAACTGGTAATCTGATTACTTAATGTCCTCTTTGTTGTTGTCTATACTTTTTTAGGACAAAAATGTCCCATAAACTCACTATAAGCCAACATAATTTAATATAACAGCTGTCGTAAATAATTATTCATTCTGTAATGTCAGAGGTTCATTTTCTAGATAAATAGTAAAACTTGTGATTTTTATTCTTCGCCACTAAAATCAGCTTCATTTCAGGCCTGAACGTAAAAAAACTGAACTTTAAAATTTGTCAAGAGACTTTATGAAGAATTGTTCCATGTGCAGAACACGGTGAAACTGATGGTCCGATCGAGATGAAAAATGATCCCAAAGGGATTAAAATGGGCATCTGGGAAATACTGAATAAACTAAGATGAAGTGGGACAAAGAAAATGACATATCCAGAATATTTTATTGACAACTGTGGTGATAATTATGACATGAAGGAAGTAGTAAATGGAATGAAGAACTTTTTTATTAACGTTGGACCAGAGTTGGCAGCAAATATTCCAGATCATGTAAAAGACGCTGTGAGTGGATCATTGATAAGGATTCATCCTCATTCAATCTTCCTCTCAGCCGTGGACGAGCTGGAGGTGAAATCTGTTGTCATGACATGTAAAAACAAACTGTCTACTGGTTGATGGTATTGATATGGTATTAATAAAGAGGTACTGATTGCATTTTAAAGCCACTAACTTGTATTTGTAATTTATTGTTCCAAACTGGCTCATTCCCACAGAAATGGAAAATAACTAAAGTAATACCGATATTTAAGCAAGGGAACAAACATCAGTACACAAACTACCGGCCAGTGTAACTCCTCCCACAATTCTCAAAAATACTAGAAAACCTTTTTAACAAAAGACTAGAAAACTTCCTGAATAAATATGAATTACTGAACTACAGTCAATATGGATTTAGAGCAAAGAGTTCGACATCATTCGAATTAATGGAAGCAGTGGAAATAATAAATAATGCATTGGATCGAGGAAAGCATGCAGCTGCTATATTCATAGATTGTAGAAAAGCATTTGACGCCATAAATCAAACTACACTTCTCAATAAACTGCAACTGTATGGCGTTGGGGGAGCGGCGTTGAGCTGGATTACTAGGTATTTATCTGAAAGACAACAGTTTGTGAAGATGGGAGATCATGTCTGGCTGTGTGGAGATTGCCTGTGGTGTCCCCCAGGGGCCAGTATTGGGCCCCAAATTTTTAACATATACATAAATTATATATTTCAAGTCTCTAAGTTGCTAAAATTAATATTATTTGCAGATGATACAAATATCTTTCTTTCTGGAAAGGATTATAAGGAGCTAGTTATTACTATAAATAATGAATTAGAAAAATTAAAAAATGGATTGATAACAAATTATCACTGAATATAGGAAAAACTAAGGCAACGGTCTTTGGTAATTATAAAAAGAAAGATGATATAACATACGCATAAATTAAATTATTGAATATGTAAAAGAAATAAAGTTTTTGTAGTGATACTAGATAATAAAATTAGTTGGATTCTCACATCAAACAAATAGAAAATAAAATGGCAAAAAATATCTCGATCATAAATACAATGAAGCAGGTCCTGGATTACAAATCACTATATTCTTTATCGTTCACTAATAGTACCTTACTTAGTATACTGTATAGAGGTCTGGGGCAATGATTTTAAGAAAACACTTTATTCGTTATTAATATTACAAAAAAGGGCAATCTGTGTTATACATAAGGTCAGTTATCTGGATCATACAAAACCTCTGTTTTTACAATCCAAATTACTAAAACTCCAGGACCTGGTTAATTATCACGCAGCACAGATTATGTTTAAAGCAGGAACTTATTACCATAAACAGAAGCTTTTCAGCCAGAGAGGTGGGGGTATAATTTACGAGGGACACAGTTTTTAAAATGCCCTCGGTGAGAAGCAGCAGGAAAAGTTTTTGTGTGTCAGTCTGTGGGTCAAACTGTGGACCAGGATGGGGGAAGAACACAGGCGGTCTCCAAATATACAAATATTTAAATCAGTATATAAAGAGATATTTGATTGGTACAGAAGTGGTCTGGAATAGATGGAGTATCTCTCTAATAATTATTGTTGTAATTGTTGCTATTTTTATTGCTGTTATTGTTATTATTGTTATTACTGAATAACTCCATTATAATTGATTATTTAAGCTTATAGATTATGTAACATAATAAGGATAATATTATTGATATATTATTACTATTATTACTGTAATGTTGTTAGCGCGATGATTAGTTATTACATAGTTTCATGATAAAAACATTTTCCATAGGGAGATAACGATTGTATGGACTGAATGTTGTAACGTAGCACAGCTGTTTCTATGGAAATGTTTAGCGACTGGTAGCGGTAGAGAGAATGTGATATAATATACGGCGGTGGGGTTATATAAGCTTTTGCTTCCACCCACTCCTTTGGAACCTTTTGTTTTCATTTTTGGTGATGTATTTTTATGAATGTTTTCTTACAGATCAGCAGCACTTTCACAAAAACACTGGAAAACATGAGTAAAACAAGGACCAAACAATAGATTTACCACCACGACAAACCAGGATCATTCTGACATTTACAGAGCGTCACTGAACATGTCAGAAGCTCAGAAATCACAAACCTGTTATTTTTGTTTTGTAGCATAGTTACGGCCAGCAGCATCTCTGCACCATCGACATGAAGCAATATTTATAACTTTAAATATGCCATGACTATGATTATTATTGATGATTAGCTTAATTTTCTTGGTGCAGGTGGTGGGAGCAGCGACTATAGTATAAATATTCAAAAAACTACTTGTTTTAAAATTCTACATGTAAATATATTGATATAATACAATAATATGAAAAACAAATTTTATATATATATATATATATGTGTATATATATATATACACATATATATATATATATACACATATACACACACACATACATACATATATATATATTTATAGTTTATATATCTTATCTGATGTTAAATGAATCTTTAGATAGATGCAAATTTTCCAGCATACAGACGACTTTTTTCTCTTGGCTTTGTTGTTATATTGGAATTAACAGTTTTAACTACTTGTTCAAAATAAAGATGTAATATATAAAATGAATAATATATAATAATATATCAATCTGAAAATGAAACAAGCTCCTGCAGAGCTGCTGGAGAGCAGAGATTGGGTCGGTCCTGCAGCCCGTGCGATTCACAGCACCGTGCAGGGAAACTGGAGCGGGCCTCAGAGGATGATGTCATGATGTGTTATAGTAGACACGCCCCTCTCCATCCATGGCACACGCCAGCCATTACATAACCCCACCCCACCCATGCAGAACCACGGCAACAGCAACAGTGTTTACGGGCAGACGGAGGTATGCAGCTCTGTTTACATATGAACAGCCACGTGAACGCCCTGGGTATCAACAAGGAGTCGCTGTGTTTTCCTGGCAACAGAAGCAGCCTGATGGGATTCCTCCAAACGAAGAGGATCCCCCTGAGTTTCCTCTTGTAAGCCACCACATTCCTGCACAGCTGAATTTACTGAGTGAAACTGGATAACAATGGGACGTTGTCATGGTGACTGGACCAGAAACAGTTTCCCTCGCCTTGTATTAACCAGAGTTTTTACTGATTTTCCATCAGAATAAAGAAGAGAGAAGTTTCAACCCTGGAAAATAAAATTTCTACCACGTTTTCATTCGTCAGATCAGATCATATTTGTGTTCATCTTCTTTTACCTGCTGTTTCTGTTGCTATGAGCTTATTTTCCGCCTCCAAAAACCTGATTTGAGCTTAAATGTTCAGATTTGGAGGTGACATAAAATCATATACACTGTAAATTAATTAAAGAAAATCTGTCTTAGTGTTCAGGACAGAGCGACCTGCCCCCCCACCCCAGAAGACGTCCTGCATGGAAAATATTTCAAATGTTCTGAACTTCTCCTTAGTGGAGATGAACATAAAACCCAGGAATGAATCCGACCGATCAGCCTGTCTTTGATGTGAAAGTGGATGAAATGATCAGTAAAGCTGCTGCTGTTCAGCCGAACGTCTCAGATCCACAAACACCAGTGTCTGAAGTCAGCTTCTGCTTTACCACCATCAGACCGGCGGACCTCGAGGCGGGTCCTCATGGGACAGGAAGCCGCTCTCCTTCCAGGAAGTGAAGTTGAACAGATTTATGTCTAATCTTCTAAACAGAAATGTAGTTTTAAGCTTGTAGAAGCTGAGTTAACAGCAGAGTTTTTCCCTCCAAACTAACAGATTAAAGCCTCCTGGTGGGATGAAACATGATCCAGGTGTGATGGAGGAGGACGTCTCAGCCTGTAAATCAGGACATAAAGAAATCCATCCAACATGTTTCAGCTCCAGCAGGAGAACCAGCAGCTGGTGAGGGGGACCAGGTCTGTCCTGGGCTGTCTTCTGGACTCAGTGGAGGACGTTGGCTAAGTGAACATCCATCATGACCAACACCTCTCACCCCTGTATCAGCCTCTGGGTGACTTTTATGTCCTGGTTGTAAAAAGGAGCGTTTCCTTCGTCCCACTGCTGTCAGACTCTTTAATGAGTACAAATAACTTTATTCCACAGGACGCTGAGACGTCCCCAGCGTGGGACAAATAGTCTTATCTCTGTTTATGCCAAAGTAAAGGAAACGTTCAGTAACTGGTTAAATGATGCTGATGTTTCACCAACATAAAGGCCCATTTATGCTTGACTCAGAAGACGGATACGCAGATGGACGGACAGTTTCGTCCGTCTCCTGCGTCGGTTATGTACGTAATTTGTTCGTTTTCAGGGAGTTTAGCTATCCGTCGCTTGACGCAGAATACCACCAGAAATCGCTGACACGTGAACAGAGAAAGAAACAAACCAGAGAAGAAAAAGAGGATCAGGAAGGGAACAAAAAAGCAGAAGAAGAATGAAGACGAGCACAACTGTAGAATAGAGACTATATGCGAGTGTTTAGGGTGTGTCGGGCGGTTGGAAACAACTTTAGAGTGACACATTACGGCTACCAACCAGGGTCAAGACTCAGAAGTCAATGCTGAACTCAGCACTGCCCACTTGTGGATGAAGTGACTTATTACCCATGGAAACAAAAACCAAGCGGCAGCCTCCGCCGGTAAAAAGTGAAGCCTAAGTACAACAAACTGCAGTTCCCCCCTCGTCCACTAGGGGCTCCAAAACAGAGCAAACCCCCATAGACTCCCGTGTTAAAAAGACCAACTTCACAGCAGAAATAAACATGTTTAAAGCCTGGTATAAAAATCCATTTTAGGATTAATAGGTCAAGTTTAACTTCATGACAACTGTGAGGGGGATGAGTTTTTTCTAACGCATCCATTTGGACGTTATTTAATCTTGA
This sequence comes from Melanotaenia boesemani, assembly GCF_017639745.1. NCBI lineage: Eukaryota > Metazoa > Chordata > Actinopteri > Atheriniformes > Melanotaeniidae > Melanotaenia > Melanotaenia boesemani. The sequence continues at coordinate 32,666,416 of NC_055698.1, read as the reverse complement.
AATTTGGGATAATTAGAGATGTGTCCTTTTGATTGACAGGTATCCAACATCCGCAGAAAGTAAGGAGTGTCGCACAACCGCGGTTTTAAGCTGGCACCACCCACCTTCACAGCTCCACTTCTTTGCCCATTTTTGGATTTTCTGGGAATGACGACACATGTGACGCTGCCAAGATGGCTTCAATTCAGCTTCCCACTGTTCCAGGTTCTTTATGTGTCAAACAGCAGCTGGAAGTCAAAGCTAGACAGATGTTTGCTGCTTTCTAAAGAAATGTTCAAAAGCATTTGTATAATGTCGTTTCCAGAAAGAAGCCTCCTAAGTCCAGGTAGAGGTCCTGGTCCAGGTAGAGGTCCTGGAGCCTTTCATCTGATTTCTCTGAGGTAATATGAAGGATTTATTTATTCTGTTAACAGACGAGGAGATTTAGATGGAATTTACTTTGTTCTATTATTTATGTAAATAGTGTTCATGCAGCTATTTCTGCTACTAAAACTGGATTTTAGTTTTAAGGTTGACGTTCTGGATCACAGAATCCGGTTTGTCTGACAGGATAAAGCTAGTATGAAGAAATAAAGGAAATATTTCCAGATCTGCCTCTTCTTCTGGTTTAGACTTACTCATCAGCTGACGTCCTCCAGCCTCGTCAAACCAAACCTGGCCTCACAGAAACACCTCAGCTCCCACTCCACACTGGTTACCGTAGCACCCTGGGTGATTGACAGCCGCCGCCTGCTTCCTGTCTTTAGTCAGTTTGATGAGACACCTCCGTCGGGGGCGTGGACCAGCAGGATCTGGGTCTCACTCTGCAGGACAAAATGTTCGCGTCTCACTCAGGACGAACTCTCAGCTGCTCCTCTGGTTTGGGAAATAAGAAGTGAACACACACACACGCTGTGTCAACACCAGCAGTCAGTGTGTTTCCGGCCAATCAGCTGCAGCTGGGCGGGGCCTCCGCTGCTGTTTCCTCAGAACTATGTGACGAGGAGGGGAATTCCTGTAAGGCCCGGGAGGAGGTGGGACGTCACTGAAACCGGCTCCAGCACCTCCAGGGGATCCTCCTCCTGGCCCCCTCCCTGCTGGAGGGGGAGGAATCTGCAGCCGAGGAGGAGGAGGAGGAGGAAGAACGACCTCTGGACCCACAGCTGCTGTTTCACTTCCTTTTTGACGATGAGGCTGCAGCTCAACGTTTGTTTTGTTTTCAGTTCCTGATTGGACATTTAAAACTTTATCTAAACCGTTTTATGTGATGTTTCACATTTACTTCCAGAAACTGATAGAAAAACATGACAGATTCAGATCATTTCATTAGTTTTTCATCATTTAATGACATGATCTCACTATTTTTATTTAAAAATATGCACATTGACTTATTTAACTTACATGTTGAGAAGCTGGGTATTTTCTTTCTATTTTTTGTCTTTAAATAAACTAAAAAATGATTTACTTTGATGTATTGTTGTTGTTTTCAACTTTTTATTTTTTCATTGAGGAAAAAAAATATATATATAAAAATATTACAGATTAATGTTTTAACTTGTTTTTGATCAACTTCAGTTCTTATAAAAAAAAGTCCAAATATTTATTTATTCTAATTATTTAATTGGTTACATGCCAATTTAATGACGCAATGTTACTGTTTTTATTTAAATAAAATAAACTGTAAATGCCTTTATGTGGGAAGCTGAGTCTTTTTTTTAAAGATCAGTCTTTAAATGTAGTAAATATTACTAAAAACATTTATTTTGATGCACATTCTGTGTTTCTTGCTGCATCAGATATAAAAATTAATACTCTTTTGGGTCCTTAGAGGACAAACAAAGCCTCTCCCCCCAAAAAATAAACTCAAAAAACATTACAGATGAAATCTTTAGTTTTTAGTATATTTAAAATGATATATATATATATATATATATATATATATAGATATGTATATATGTATATATATATATATACATATATACATATATATATATACATAAGGGAAAATGCCCTCCGAGGAGGACATTATCCCGCTTATAAAATGGTCACTTAAGAAAGAAAAAAATATAAATACATTATTAATGCGTTAATGTAGTTGTTTACCGGTAAAATCGTAAGTTTTTCACAAGAACAAGCTGAGTGAACTATTTCGTTGTGACGCGTTGCCAAGGTAACCGGCTCTGACACAGAACCTGCAGCTCGGTCGGTCAGCTGTTGTATTAGACCTGATCAGTGGAGGGAAGGGAGATGATTGGTTAACGTTATGTTACATGACACACACATTTCAGAAGGCGGGTGCAGCTCTTACAACTGGTGTGTGTCCAGAGGATGATGCAACATTTTATTTCAGACAAAGTCCACAGATCGTTTCCTACATCGTTTTTATTATAGAAATATTATCCACCATTCACTCTGATCATTAAATGTGTATCAAGCACGTAGGTTTATCCTAAATGGTTTTGTAATGTTATCCACCTTTCACTCTGTAAATATGTAAGTAAGGTAACCAAGACAGAAAAACAGGCGACAACCTTTTTAAAATTAAATGTAACATTGCTGTTCATCATGACATTTCATAAAGATACTGGCATGTCCATAGTGGCGTTGCTGGTTTAACGTATGTGGACTCTGACCGCTGCTGGTTTAACGTTTGTGGACCCTGACAGCTGCTGGTTTAACGTATGTGGACCCTGACAGCTGCTGGTTTAACGTATGTGGACCCTGACAGCTGCTGGTTTAACGTCTGTGGACCCTGACAGCTGCTGGTTTAACGTTTGTGGACCCTGACAGCTGCTGGTTTAACGTATGTGGACCCTGACAGCTGCTGGTTTAACGTCTGTGGACCCTGGCCGCTGCTGGTTTAACGTATGTGGACCCTGACCGCTGCTGGTTTAACGTATGTGGACCCTGATCGCTGCTGGTTTAACGTCTGTGGACCCTGGCCGCTGCTGGTTTAACGTATGTGGACCCTGACCGCTGCTGGTTTAACGTATGTGGACCCTGACCGCTGCTGGTTTAACGTATGTGGACCCTGATCGCTGCTGGTTTAACGTCTGTGGACTCTGATCGCTGCTGGTTTAACGTCTGTGGACCCTGGCCGCTGCTGGTTTAACGTCTGTGGACCCTGGCCGCTGCTGGTTTAACGTATGTGGACCCTGACCGCTGCTGGTTTAACGTATGTGGACCCTGATCGCTGCTGGTTTAACGTCTGTGGACTCTGATCGCTGCTGGTTTAACGTCTGTGGACCCTGGCCGCTGCTGGTTTAACGTCTGTGGACCCTGACCGCTGCTGGTTTAACGTATGTGGACCCTGGCCGCTGCTGGTTTAACGTATGTGGACCCTGATCGCTGCTGGTTTAACGTCTGTGGACCCTGACCGCTGCTGGTTTAACGTATGTGGACCCTGGCCGCTGCTGGTTTAACGTATGTGGACCCTGATCGCTGCTGGTTTAACGTATGTGGACCCTGATCGCTGCTAGTTTAACGTCTGTGGACTCTGATCGCTGCTGGTTTAACGCTTGTGGACCCTGGCCGCTGCTGGTTTAACGTCTGTGGACCTTGACCGCTGCTGGTTTAACGTCTGTGGACCCTGATCGCTGCTGGTTTAACGTATGTGGACCCTGGCCGCTGCTGGTTTAACGTATGTGGACCCTGACCGCTGCTGGTTTAACGTTTGTGGACCCTGACCGCTGCTGGTTTAACGTATGTGGACCCTGGCCGCTGCTGGTTTAACGTCTGTGGACCCTGACCGCTGCTGGTTTAACGTCTGTGGACCCTGATCGCTGCTGGTTTAACGTATGTGGACCCTGATCGCTGCTGGTTTAACGTCTGTGGACCCTGGCCGCTGCTGGTTTAACGTCTGTGGACCCTGATCGCTGCTGGTTTAACGTCTGTGGACCCTGATCGCTGCTGGTTTAACGTATGTGGAACCTGACCGCTGCTGGTTTAACGTCTGTGGACCCTGGCCACTGCTGGTTTAACGTCTGTGGACCCTGATCGCTGCTGGTTTAACGTATGTGGAACCTGACCGCTGCTGGTTTAACGTCTGTGGACCCTGGCCGCTGCTGGTTTAACGTCTGTGGACCCTGGCCGCTGCTGGTTTAACGTCTGTGGACCCTGGCCGCTGCTGGTTTAACGTCTGTGGACCCTGACCGCTGCTGGTTTAACTTATGTGGACCCTGATCGCTGCTGGTTTAACGTCTGTGGACCCTGATCGCTGCTGGTTTAACGTCTGTGGACCCTGATCGCTGCTGGTTTAACGTATGTGGACCCTGGCCGCTGCTGGTTTAACGTATGTGGACCCTGGCCGCTGCTGGTTTAACGTATGTGGACCCTGATCGCTGCTGGTTTAACGTCTGTGGACCCTGATCGCTGCTGGTTTAACGTCTGTGGACCCTGGCCGCTGCTGGTTTAACGTATGTGGACCCTGGCCGCTGCTGGTTTAACGTATGTGGACTCTGATCGCTGCTGGTTTAACGCTTGTGGACCCTGGCCGCTGCTGGTTTAACGTCTGTGGACCTTGACCGCTGCTGGTTTAACGTCTGTGGACCCTGATCGCTGCTGGTTTAACGTATGTGGACCCTGGCCGCTGCTGGTTTAACGTATGTGGACCCTGACCGCTGCTGGTTTAACGTTTGTGGACCCTGACCGCTGCTGGTTTAACGTATGTGGACCCTGATCGCTGCTGGTTTAACGTCTGTGGACCCTGGCCGCTGCTGGTTTAACGTCTGTGGACCCTGACCGCTGCTGGTTTAACGTCTGTGGACCCTGATCGCTGCTGGTTTAACGTATGTGGACCCTGATCGCTGCTGGTTTAACGTCTGTGGACCCTGGCCGCTGCTGGTTTAACGTCTGTGGACCCTGATCGCTGCTGGTTTAACGTCTGTGGACCCTGGCCGCTGCTGGTTTAACGTCTGTGGACCTTGACCGCTGCTGGTTTAACGTCTGTGGACCCTGGCCGCTGCTGGTTTAACGTCTGTGGACCTTGACCGCTGCTGGTTTAACGTCTGTGGACCTTGACCGCTGCTGGTTTAACGTCTGTGGACCCTGATCGCTGCTGGTTTAACGTCTGTGGACCCTGACCGCTGCTGGTTTAACGTCTGTGGACCTTGACCGCTGCTGGTTTAACGTCTGTGGACCCTGACCGCTGCTGGTTTAACGTCTGTGGACCCTGGCCGCTGCTGGTTTAACGTTTGTGGACCTTGACCGCTGCTGGTTTAACGTCTGTGGACCCTGATCGCTGCTGGTTTAACGTATGTGGACCCTGGCCGCGGCTGGTTTAACGTATGTGGACTCTGACCGCTGCTGGTTTAATGTATGTGGACCCTGACCGCTGCTGGTTTAACGTCTGTGGACCCTGACCGCTGCTGGTTTAACGTCTGTGGACCCTGATCGCTGCTGGTTTAACGTCTGTGGACCCTGGCCGCTGCTGGTTTAACGTCTGTGGACCTTGACCGCTGCTGGTTTAACGTCTGTGGACCCTGATCGCTGCTGGTTTAACGTATGTGGACCCTGATCGCTGCTGGTTTAACGTCTGTGGACCCTGGCCGCTGCTAGTTTAACGTCTGTGGACCCTGATCGCTGCTGGTTTAACGTCTGTGGACCCTGGCCGCTGCTGGTTTAACGTCTGTGGACCCTGACCGCTGCTGGTTTAACGTCTGTGGACCCTGGCCGCTGCTGGTTTAACGTCTGTGGACCTTGACCGCTGCTGGTTTAACGTCTGTGGACCCTGATCGCTGCTGGTTTAACGTATGTGGACCCTGGCCGCTGCTGGTTTAACGTCTGTGGACCTTGACCGCTGCTGGTTTAACGTCTGTGGACCCTGACCGCTGCTGGTTTAACGTCTGTGGACCCTGGCCGCTGCTGGTTTAACGTTTGTGGACCCTGACCGCTGCTGGTTTAACGTCTGTGGACCCTGGCCGCTGCTGGTTTAACGTTTGTGGACCTTGACCGCTGCTGGTTTAACGTCTGTGGACCCTGATCGCTGCTGGTTTAACGTATGTGGACCCTGGCCGCGGCTGGTTTAACGTATGTGGACTCTGACCGCTGCTGGTTTAATGTATGTGGACCCTGATCGCTGCTGGTTTAACGTCTGTGGACCCTGACCGCTGCTGGTTTAACGTCTGTGGACCCTGATCGCTGCTGGTTTAACGTCTGTGGACCCTGGCCGCTGCTGGTTTAACGTCTGTGGACCCTGACCGCTGCTGGTTTAACGTCTGTGGACTTTGATCGCTGCTGGTTTAACGTCTGTGGACCCTGATCGCTGCTGGTTTAACGTCTGTGGACCCTGACCGCTGCTGGTTTAACGTCTGTGGACCCTGACCGCTGCTGGTTTAACGTCTGTGGACTTTGACCGCTGCTGGTTTAATGTATGTGGACCCTGATCGCTGCTGGTTTAACGTCTGTGGACCCTGACCGCTGCTGGTTTAACGTCTGTGGACCCTGATCGCTGCTGGTTTAACGTCTGTGGACCCTGGCCGCTGCTGGTTTAACGTCTGTGGACCCTGATCGCTGCTGGTTTAACGTCTGTGGACCCTGACCGCTGCTGGTTTAACGTCTGTGGACTCTGATCGCTGCTGGTTTAACCAGCAGTTTGTGGATTAAAAGCTGCTACAGACTGGTTTATACTGGGATTAAAAGCCGCTACACACTGGTTTATACTGGGATTAAAACTGCTACAGACTGGTTTATACTGGGATTAAAAGCTGCTACAGATTGGTTTATACTGGGATTAAAAGCTGCTACAGACTGGTTTATACTGGGATTAAAAGCTGCTACAGACTGGTTTATACTGGGATTAAAAGCTGCTACAGACTGGTTTATACTGGGATTAAAAGCTGCTACACACTGGTTTATACTGGGATTAAAAGCTGCTACAGATTGGTTTATAATGGGATTAAAAGCTGCTACAGACTGGTTTATACTGGGATTAAAAGCTGCTACAGACTGGTTTATACTGGGATTAAAAGCTGCTACAGACTGGTTTATACTGGGATTAAAAGCTGCTACAGACTGGTTTATACTGGGATTAAAAGCTGCTACAGACTGGTTTATACTGGGATTAAAAGCTGCTACAGACTGGTTTATACTGGGATTTAAAACTGCTACAGACTGGTTTATACTGGGATTAAACGCTGTTACACACTGGTTTATACTGGGAGAAACACCGTGGGGAATTCTGCAGGTTTTCCAGAGACGCCCTGCGGCATGACCACACAGTTTGTGCAGCGTCACCGTCGGGTGAGGACGTAGATCAACATGGCATGCTGTAATTTGGCTGCAGTATCAGGTTGGTTCTGGCACTGAAATAAGTAGTGAGTCAGCTCAGCAGATTAACGCTGTGTCTCTAAAAACGAGCAGCTGATCGCTCTGCAGACGCCGCCTGTCAAGTGTTTGTGTTTGTGCGAGGACACTGAGCCTCATCTGTGTGGGAACATCTGAGTTAATGACAGCTGAGCTGCTGATGATGCAGCACAGTGAGGTAATCCAACCGGTAACCTCCACTGGGTTAATCTGGGCTACACACACTCATTCAACCTGCTGCCGACCCGACATCACCGTCTTCTCTGTCAGAGGATGCACCCTTGCCTCATTTATTCAAACCGAGTACATTTAAGCACAGATGATTAATTACTAATATGAGTTCTAATAAATTCTTTTACAGTCGTCAGATGTGACGACTGAGTGGTTAATGTATGATGTATGAGACGGGTCATCCCGCTGCACCCTCGGCATGTAAGGCTGGAAAACATGCCGAGTGTTTTTTAGTGGATTTGGTTCACAGCCGTAAAAAAGCACCGACATGCCCAAAACCAGCTTCTCTCGTCAAGATTTATTCATTTAAATATTTGGTGATTTTCTTAAGAAATTAAGTTGATTGAAATATTAAAGAAAAAAAATGGAAAAATATTAATCTCTAATGCTTTTATAGCAGTTTTGAGGAGGGGACTATTCGTCCTTTAATGCCCCCCTACTCACCCTGGGGTCCCAACCCCCACAGGTGTCCTATAATAATTTCCGGCAGTCGCCAGATCATTGTAAAAAAAACAAAAAAAACAAAACAAAACAAAAAAATAATGAATCAAAAATAATAATAAAATAATAAATTTGATTTTAAAGCACTTTTCAAGGTACTCAAAGCGCTTATATATCCTATATTTATCAAATAAATTTGGGATTTTTATTAGGCCTGTCAAAATGAATGCATCATTGTAAAGACATAAACACCCTGTTTCTGTGAAATTAACATGGTAGTTTTTTTAAGCATTAATGCATAAACAATAAAGTTATTACTCAAGCAATTTTTAAAAACAGAATTTGGCCCAATATCAGCAATAAAAGCTGATTTTGGGCATGTGGGTGCCTTGTTACCGCCGTTAACAGAATCCACTAAAAACCACTTCATCTTCCTTATTTCTGCAGACACTTTTCCAGCCTCACGTCGAGGCTGCTGCAGGACGACACATCTGATATATCACACTCAGTCGTTTGGGGGGGGTCATGAACACCAACGCATGTCACCTTTGGGGTTGTTTGACAACCACTTCTTTCATAACCATAGAGGGGTAGAACATGTAATCATCCCATAATGTTTACCAACAGCAGCCGGACCTTTACAACCAGGCAGAACTGGTGAAGATGTTGTTTCTGTGGAATGAGCTACATGGCTAAACATGGAGGTAGCGCCCTGATAAAATGAGTTAAAATCCCCTGAAATATTCTGCTGTTGGTGTTCACTTTGCCTTAAACAGCAGAAGAACAAACAGGTGAAACAGATCAGGAAAAAGATCCGGAGGGATCAACGATATCAGTACTTTTCCTGAAGTATCCGGGTACACGGTTCAGTCCGCTGACTGCGGTGAAAGGACGGAAACTTTGCTGAAAGGCCTGAAGACGACGCTCATCCTCCGAGACATTTATAACTCGGAGGCTCTGACGCTCCATCAGAGGACTCTAACAGGATCTTCCTCCAGCTGGCAGCTGCTGTTCTTCTGCAGGAGCTGAGACCGTTACACCCGCAGAGCTTTCCAGGAAGGGAGACAAGTCTTAATTAGATCTGAAGGCCGAGTGCAGTGAGAAGCGGCCTGTCAGGAAACATGGAGCTGAAGGGACGTGAGGTCATTGATCAGGTTACAGAACAGCAGTGGGATGATGTTCGAGCTCAGCTTCGGCATGCTGCCTGCCTCTCCTCCTCCTCCTCATCCTCCTCTTATTTAGACTGAAAAACTGAGTTTTTCACCGCCTTCAGGGAGCTGACATGTTGATGAGTAAATAAAAACCCAGAAAGTTTAAGTTTAAATTTTTTAGTCCATATTTGTTTAGTCTGTAGATGAAAACAAAATTACATTTAGTTGCATGTTTTGTTTTCCATAAGCATCAAATCTCAGCTTCACACGTTGTACCAGAATCCAGAAACCGGGTGGTCGAATAATAACACCTGATGGGGGTCGTAACACATCACCACCAGCTGCCGGGTCCCTGGACACCATCACTCACAATATTTATTTCTAGCCATTAAATTACTATTTAAAGATTTAAAGACCATAATTTCATGGTTGTTACAGCATGTGTAGGCGTGTTACAATATGCGCAGGCATGTTACAGTGGGTATAGGCATGTTACAGCATGTGTAGGCGTGTTAGAGAGTGTGTAGGCGTGTTAGAGCGTGTCAGAGCGTGTGTAGGCGTGTTAGAGCACGCGTGTTAGAGCACGTGTAGGCGTGTTACAATATGCGCAGGCATGTTACAGTGGGTATAGGCATGTTACAGCATGTGTAGGCATGTTAGAGCGTGTCTAGGTGTGTTAGAGCATGTGTAGGAGTGTTACGTGTGCAGGTGTGTTACAGCGTATTTAGGTGTGTTACAGTGTGTGCAGGTGTATTACAGCGTGTGCAGGTGTGGTACAGCATGTGTAGGCGTGTTACAATGTGCGCAGGTGTGTTACAGCGGGTATAGGCATGTTACAGCATGTGTAGGCGTTAGAGCGTGTGTAGGCATGTTAGAGCGTGTCTAGGTGTATTACAGCATGTGTAGGCGTGTGACGTGCGCAGGTGTGTTACAGCGTATTTAAGTGTGTTACAGTGTGTGCAGGTGTGTTACAGGGTGTGCAGGTGTGTTACAGCGTGTATAGGCATGTTACGGCGTGTGTAGGCGTGTGCAGGTGTGTTACAGCGTGTATAGGCATGTTATAACGTGTGCAGGAGTGTTACAGCGTGTGTAGGCATGTTACAGCATATGTAGGTGCGTTACAGCATGTGCAGGCGTGTTACAGGGTGTGCAGGCGCGTTACAGCGTGTATAGGCGTGTTACAGAATTTGTAGGCACATTAGAGTATGTGTAGGCGTGTTACAGCATATGCAGGCACGTTACAACGTGTGTAGGCGTGTTATAATGTGTGCAGGTGTGTTACAGCATGTATAGGCGTGTTACAGCATGTGTAGGCATGTTAGAGTGTGTGTGTAGGCGTGTTACAGCATATGCAGGTGCGTTACAGCGTGTGTGTAGGCGTGTTATAACGTGTGCAGGTGTGTTACAGCATGTATAGGTGTGTTGCAGCGTGTGTGTACATGTGTTAAAGTGTTTGTCGGTGTTTTACAGCATGTGTAGGCGTGTTGCACCGTGTGTGTAGGTATGTTACAGTGTGTCAGTGTTTTACAGCATGTGGAGGCGTGCTACTGCGTGTTGTAACTTGTCTGCAGACTCTCTCTGGGTTTCCTGCAGATGCTTTCAGCCTCTACTTTCTGTCTACAGATGCTACCATCTGCTTTAATACCTGATGTTGAACATACGTGTTCCTGCATACATGTGACTGAAGTGGTATGTAAACACCGACGGACACGTCACAACTGAAAACTGAGCAGCATGTCAGCTTCACTCTGGACCAGCCTGCATTCAAACACTCAAGAGAAAAGAGAAAAAACTTCTGCAGACGACTTCCCGGCTCAGGATTTCAGGTGAAGCCTCCACAGAAAGGCTGCCGACCTCCTCCACCTCCTCCTCCTCCTCCACCTCCACTTGTGCTGCTCCACCATCAGCAGGAGGAAACGTTACGTAACTCAGAACACACACCATTCCTTCTTTGCTTCATCTTCATCTTCCTCCTCCTCATCTCCCTTTTTCTGTCATCGCCCTTTCTTACTCCCACGTCTCACCCGCTCCTCCCGTCATTACTTTTTTCCATCAGCTGATTAGTCAGCTGATCATTTCAACTCTGCTTCTCTTTGTTAAAATAACAAACAAACAGATTTCCATGGCGTTAGAAGACAGAAGAAGTTGTCTTTGTCCCAGAGTAAAGTTTCCATCCTATAACTCGTTATTTAACATTTATCTTCAGAGAAACCTGGTTCAGATGACACCTGCACATCAGGATCCACTTAGTTTGTCTCCTCTGCATCACTGTGTGATGTTTAACCCTTAAAACTCCAAGTCATTTTTGCTGCTTTATTGTTTTTATCTAACCCAGTCTGTAGCAGCTGAAGCTTTAATCCCAGTCAGCATGCAGACATGATGTTTCCAGGACAGCCTCAGTTGTCAGATTATGAGCCCATGAATAACCATTTCCAGTTATTCCTGCTACTATTTACCTGCTATCCTCACTAAACCAACTCCAGCTCAGCTGCTTTGTGGCGCCACCGTGCATCAGAAACGTCTTCTTGGCTTTATTCCAGCCATAGAGGAGCATTATTTTTCTTCTTTTCACACACACATAGAACTTTCTGCTCACTGGTTGATCTTTGGCTGCTCCTGATTGGACGTTACCGTCAATCTAAGCTCTCTGATTGGTGGAAAGTCTGACAGGAAGTGGCTTCATCATCATGTCCAGGTCTAAATAGAGGTCTCTTAGCAACATAGTAGTGATGGTGATGTTTTTATGGTGAAATGTGATAAATTATGCTGTTATCATGGATCATTGTGGATTTACCAGATAGAGTCTCTGAATAAAACTACATTTAGTGGCTGGATTGTAAACCTCCTGGACGGGATAGAAATGCCTGGAAAACTTCTGTAGATCAGCTAAAGGGTAAAATATCCATCACATTTACCCCACAGAGATACACACCACCGCTCCTGAGACACTGGTGATGGATTTCTAGTGACGTTTTAAGGGTTAACAGGATTTAAAGCTGCAGGAAGAACAAACTAGATGATGATTTAATGAAATTAAGAAGCTGAACCATCCTAACGGGTCTGCTCCTCTGGACGAGCTGCTACGTGACTGAATTTCAGCTCTGAGCCGAACCAGCCGGGAGGTCAGAGAGCTGCTCGGTCTGGTCGGTTTACAGCTCTGCACAGCTTTGATTTCCAATGCACAACTTGTTAAACTGAGCGGCGGTGAGAAAGCAACATGACTTTGAGCTGAATGTTGTCAGGAAAGCTGTCGGGTTTCTGGAGAACCACAGCAGCTCTGACGGGAAGAGAAAACCAACTCAGGCTCGATGAGGAAAAGCAAAGTGATGTCATGAGGACGGAGAGTCGCCCACACCAAACCCAGACTAAAAACAAAGAGCTTCACTGTACCTGATAAACAAGGAAGAGGAGGACACTTCCTCACACTCGCTCACGGGGAAACTCCTGACATTCCCAAGTCAAACATTTCCAAACACTACCAGCCGACATTCCCGAGCGTGTTCTCCCAGAGAGCAGAAGAAGAAAACGGAGGTCTGTGTCCACACAGCTGTTTCTCTGAGCTTTCACTTCTCACTTCTGCCTGCTTTCTCCTCCGTCAGCACCACTTCCCTCTCTCCTCCCCGCCTGCCTTCGTCTTCCCTCCTCCTCCTCTCTTTTTTAAATCCCTTCTCTCCATCAGGGAAAGCCCTCCCTTCCTGATCACAGACTTCCCCAAGCCGAGCTGCGCAGCTCTCTCTGCTATAAAAAGCCAAACAAAGCAGGATGAAGCTCTAAAAACAGACAGGTCTTTAATTCCTCTGCACACACACCGAGTCAACATCAGATTAGCTGCTAACCTACTTGTGGCGTGCACCCTCACACTCCCACAGAGGCTATAAATACCCATCAATCAGCTCATAGCAATGATCCAATCAGGTGTCTGGTCTGCTGGAGACGCCGCTGACCGGCAGGTGTGATGACCACCGTTAACCTGGACCTGACATAGCTCCGCCTCCTCTTTAAACAGTGATGGGTCAGCTGTTTGTCAACAACCGTTAATTACAAAGATCAGCTGTTTACACCCAACTGAAGAGTTCATCTAATGTTAAATTTAATGGTTTCTACCATGATTCTGCATCGATGCGTCGTTATTATAATGTGATTTACAGTACTGATGTTCTTATTAGATACAGACCGACAAAAAATAAAAAAAATAAAAAATGTATATATACACACACACATATATATATATACATGTGTGTGTGTATATATATATATATATATATACATATACACACACATATATACATATATATGCGCCACGGCCTGTGTGTACATGTGTGTGCGTGTGACTGTGTGAAAGATTTTAATGAGTGTTTTTTTATGTTATGTAGTTTTATTTATTTTTAATGTGCACGAATTGAAATATGCTTGAATTTTTTTTTTTTTTTTTTTAAATCACTGTGTTGCTTTCAGCATGAAAAGCGCTTTATAAAGTTTTATTTGATTTAAAAAAACTCAATTTAGCTTTACATTTAGCTTTTTTAAGATTTTTGTAATATTTTATAAGATTAAATTTAAAGGTAAATTTTTACAAATTTGGGTTGTGCACCTAAATTATTTTTGCCATCTGCACCGTTACTCATATATTTCTGTATATTTGAGCCCTGTGACGTGATGTCACCGTGCACGTATGTTTACTCTGAAATAAATCCAATAATCAACAGACAAGTCTTACAAATACCGTATATCAGAAGTGCATGTAGACGGGTCATATTAGATTAGTACAGTAATCTGATTACTCCCAGATATCTAATGCTCATGTAAAGACTATGTTTTATAACAAGCTAGTTATCTGAGAACATCTTTAACTTTCAAGGAAAGTTGGTACTGCTACAAAAATATCTGGAAATGAATGGACATTGAATTGAAATGGAATCGGTTCAGGAAATGAGTGGTGATAGCGGCGTCCCAGGAGTCTGAGAATCTGGGTGAGAATCCAGGTTTCTGTCAGCGTCCTGAGCCTGAACTAGCCGTGAGTCATCGTCATGGTAACAGGCAGCAGCTGAACACCTGAACCTGACTCACATCAACGGCTGCAGCATTTAACACCAAATCTCTGACAGGTTGTTTGTTTCAGCAAGTTCTTGTTGAGATTCAGCTGAAAACATCCAGAATTACAACCAATCAGCTTCCTCCTCCTGGAACTATGAGAAACATCAGGGACCACGGCAGCTCACAATCCCCCCGCCCCCTCCAACATCTCTCCCCATGGCAACAGCAGCTGAAGGAAGGCATGGCCCGAGTTACACAAGAGGATGAAGCTCTGCCAGCAGGCAGCAACCTTCCTCCTCCTCCTCCTCCTCCTGATTAACCCCCTGAAAGTTTGTCACACCCAGAAATCTCCACATTCTCACTGCTGCTTTCTTTCTACTCTCCTCTCCAAGTTCTTACTGGAGGTTTTCATCTTCGAGGCTGCAGAAACGCTGCTGCTGCACAGCTCAGCAGGTTTAGCAGAAATCCACTAAAAGACATTTTAGAGTCAGATTAAAATGATCCCTCGACCCGGACTTCACCCGGATAATCCCAAGACCCAGAACATGAGCAGAAAATCAGTAGGACGGGTCTGACGGAGGAAAGGATCCGCCCCAGAACCCGGACCTTAACCGGTCTGGCAGAGGGATGGATCCGCCCCAGAACCCGGACCTTAACCGGTCTGGCAGAGGGATGGATCCGCCCCAGAACCCGGACCTTAACCGGTCTGGCAGAGGGATGGATCCGCCCCAGAACCCGGACCTTAACCGGTCTGGCGGAGGGATGGATCCGCCCCAGAACCCGGACCTTAACCGGTCTGGCGGAGGGATGGATCCGCCCCAGAACCCGGACCTTAACCGGTCTGGCGGAGGGACGGATCCTCTCTGGAAACTAGTTTAAAAATTAGCCATTAATCTGATGACAGTTATTAATTTGCCTCCTGAGGTCCATCCTCTTCTACCATCAGCATCTCAGGAGCGGTAGTTTGTAAACTGGGATTTCCAGCATTTCTATCCCGTCCAGGAGGTTTACAATCCAGCCACTAAATGTAGTTTTATTCAGAGACTCTATCTGGTAAATCCACAATGATCCATGATAACAGCATTATTTATCACATTTCACCATAAAAACATCACTATGTTGCTAAGCAACCTCTAACAGCCAACCACGGTTTTCCTGTCTGTCAGCTGAAGTTATCGTGGAGGTTTCTTTGCATCCTGAATGATTTCTCTGGTTGTTGTGGCTGAAACATTATTTTTCACTTCTTAAAGTTTGAACTCTTAATTTCTTTGATATCTTTACATCATCTTCCTGATTTATAAAAGTTCATCTACCTTCTCCCGCAGGAGTCCGGGAACTCACGGATGTTTTATAATCGCTCACTAATTACAAGCAGCAGCAAACTTTAGATCAGGTAAAATAAGAAAATCAAAAAAGGTTTTAGGAATATATGAAAAATAAGCAATTTTATAAGAAAAGCAAATAATTGTTTAATATTTAGAACAATAATTTAAATAGCTGCACTGTGCCTGTGCTGGTTGAAGAGGATCAGGAGATCAGGGATCATTGCAGCTGATTGATCAGACCTGTAATCAGAAGTTTCCTGATGCCTCACACTAATTTGTGAATCCAGCATTTATGATTTATTCTAATTATTTTCATGTTTTATGGCTCTTCACTCTCTACTTTCTATCTGTTTTATATCCTGTGTAATTTTCAGAACTGGGGACGTTGTCCTCGTCTGTCTCTTGTAGAAGACGAAAGAAAACCTGGAGTCAGATTCCTCGTATGAGTGCACATAAAGCAGATTCAGTTTAGCCCCCCTCGTCCCGTTGAGCCCGACTCGGCCCCCAGCCCTCCATCCGTAGGAGGTTCCAGCAGTCGGACACAAGAACAGCACCTGCAGTCAGACTCATGCTGCTCTGTTTCCCTGGCAACCCTCACATTGGGCAATGCCAGTTCTGCACACGCTCAGAAACGCGCCCCCACACATGAAGCCTTTTAAGGGTTTCCGGCTGCCACATCTCAGCCTCTCTTCTTTAAATTTCAGCACTTTTTTTTAAAGCTTTTTAAATGTATTTCCATCCAGCAGCTTCCCTCACGTCACACTTTCCCCAGAACCATTAAACCCAACACCGCCTCTGCCAGAGCCCGGTTGTGTCAGGGCTGCCTCCTCATCCTCATCCTCTCCCTGGTCCTGCGCCACCACTGCAGGCAGGGTTTCTTCATCAGCCCAGTTTCCAGGAAGGGGAGGGGGGAGTACATGTGTGCACACACCTGAGGAGTATGAGGGGGGTCACGGTTCATTAGGTCCAATTTACCTGGACCTGGTCTGAGTCCGTCACTTATGCTTCACTTTGACGAGTTTAAACCCGATAATCTGACTGGACGTACCGAGTCACCTGTGGAGTGACTGGCTGGATTTTCCTACCTGTGACAGGTAGAAGAAGCTTTAACAGACCATTACTGAACAACGATGTCGTCATCATTTAACCCTTAAAACTCCAAACCAGTTTTTGTTTTTTAATCTAGACCCGCCTGTAGAAGCTGAAGCTTTAATCGCGGCCAGCGTGCAGACATGCTTCCAGGACGTCCTCAGCTGTCAGATTTTGAGGCTAAAACGATGTAAAAACTGATTTTCAGCAGGTTCCTGCTCTGCAGAAACACAGACTCAACACATCTTCAAAGACAGGCCTACAGCGGTAGCTGTCCAGCCAATGGCGGTTGGGAGTGGTTTTAAACAGTCCTGGTGATGTTTTAGTCATGATGTGATGCAGAATGTTGCTCCAGGCTTTGGTCAGCACATAAAAGAAATACATGAACAAAACAAAAACCAGAGACTTTCAGGCGTTGACACATTTCATCTTTAACAGGGTTGCATTTTAAACATATAATGCTCACAAATAGTCTGGAACTTGTGTTCCTCCACAACTGAATCCCTTAAACGTCTGAATTTAATAAGTCTGCATATCATAGGACGCTTTAGTGAACGTTAACACTGACCGAGTAAAAATGTTAAAAAAACAAGTATATTACACTCTGTTGTTTTCCAGGTAGACCTTAAAAACACAGGAATATTAAATATTACAGAATTTTTATGCCATCGCTTAACAAACATGTTTTAAATGTACTTGGTTTTGTTACGTTTCTACTAAAGTGTATTTAAAAAAAAAAGAAAAAAGACTAAACGTAGTCTTCAGAGTTCAGTTGCTCAGAAGAATCCATAAAAGTTATGAACAGAATCGGTGACAAAGGGCAGCTACAGGTTAGCTATCAACCACAGTTTACCCCACAGGTATACACTACCATACCTGAGAAACTGGTGATGATAGAAGAGATAGTTTTAAGGGTTAACGGGAAACAATTTAAAAACAAAATGTTATCCTCCAAACAGAAGAAACAAACACGATCTTTCCTGGACAGGTAGGCGAAGGTGGCAGATACAGGATTAGTCATCAAATAAAGCGACAGTCAGACTGAGAGTCTGCAGCCAGATGAGGTGGGAGGAACATCCTGAGGGTTAAAACCAGCAAACAACCACAAAAAACTCAAAGCAAGAGACAAGGCAGATCAGGGTGAAATAACCAGTCACTCTTTCTCTCGTTTCCTCTCCGATAGCAGCTCACGTTTCTTGTGAATGCAGCCATGCTTTGCATCTTGATATCCAGTTGCTAGAGTGCTGGCGAAATGTGGCTGTAAAGTGGTGTTTTGGGACGGGGAAAATGTCCGGGGTGCAAGGGTAACGACGGCTCCACGAATGAACATAATCCAAACGTGTTGTAAGGTCGTAAAGTTAGAGTTGCTTTAAAAAAAGTTCTCATTCAAACCTCTGGAATATTTCAGAGGACTTTTTGTTTCATGTTTTCAACTTTATTGATGAATCATTCTGATGTTTTATGTCTCTTTCCTTTTTTATCTTTATGATTTGTGGCGTGATTTGGTAGCATACATCAATGGTTCCCACCCTATTTTCCTCGGGGACCCCCTTCATGCATACTAACAATGACCCCCCTCCCCAACCCGTGCTCAAACATACTTGGTTTGGTGAGATTCTCACCGTAAACAATGTAGTCCTGTCCCTCGATAAAGACAAAGTTAAATTAATTAAATTAACATATAGTCGTTTGTTTTTAAAATAGGGACAATGTGTGGACACTAATCACAATGGCTCCTAATATTCAAAGCCTCAGGGACCCCCCCTGTGCTTTTTGGGGGGCCCTTTTGGGGGCTCCTGGACCCCAGATTGGGAACCACTGGCCTGCCTACCGACCTACATCATGTGTTTGGTACTGGACACTTTAAACCACAACTTCCATTTACTTGGTTGAATAAACAAATGTAAAATGAATAAATCAAACCTGCTGTTACCGTGTATAAACATTTTTAGTTTGTGTTTAAATATCATAATAAATCACGAACCAGCTGCCGTCTGACGTCCTGACAAATTGGTTTCCTTCAGACCAGATGTTTCCAGGTGTCGCCCTGAGGGCGGATGCGTCAGGAGGAAACCGCCCTTCATTTAGCAGAGTGATTAAACAGCTGCCGGTGTGACAAACCAGCACAATTAGACTTCATACAGCATGAAAAACAGCTGATGTTCCCACAGTTTCCATCATTCTGCATCCCTGAGTGCACGAGCCGGCCATTAAACCCCCACTCAGCGAGATTTCGTGTTATTCATCTGATTAAAACCGGAAACGCACATTAACCCAGATTTCATGATGGCAAAGTGAGAAAAACAACTTTCGTCTTTTCACCATTTTCAATTTCATTCTCACAAAATCAGGCTGTAAAATTCAGGAGTCGGTCCCGCCCTGTCCCTGCAAAGCGAAAGCCTCTCTGGGGTTCCAGTTAAACCAGCATCCCTGGACCAGTTTCAGCTTGTCTGTTGTAGCTACTGTTGCTAAAACCCGGTCTGTCCCTGCCTCTGGGAGAGAAGTTCCCTTTGTGTGAATCTCTGCAGTCACGCTGTAATTTGAGGGGACTGCACGGAAACACTAGTTTGGTGCCTGAACGTGACACAACACGCAGAAAGCCTGCAGGCCGTTAACCCTTTCCCTGCACCAGGGTTGCAGCAGCAGCAATTACTGAATCGGTTTGAACATTTTTCTTTATTTCCTGGTTTGGAAAGATTCTAGCAAGTTAATCAGGGTGGGGAAGGAGGCCTCCTCAGCCAGCCAGAGGCATTGTGGGAAACCGGAAGCACCCTAACTGCTTCCCTCAGGTCTGAGATTCAGAACCGCGGACCCCAAACAGACCTTTGTTCCACGTGGACTAGCATCTTAAACAGCTGCAGATTTTATTCTTTTTACTGAATCATCATTTTTGTTGTTTTTATTCTTTTTTTAGTGTTTTTATCTTGAGCATTTTTAATTATTTAAGTGTCATTGGTTTGTTTTTTTAATGTTAAATTTAGTGTTTTTTCCTCTGTGGTTTTTATCGGTGACTCCAGTGGAAAACCATGTTTGATTCGTGAGAGTGGATTTTATTATTTGATGTTTTTGATGTGATGAGGACTTAGTTTCCCATAAGGAACAATAAAAAATTACTTGAACTTCAGTTAACTCTCATCACTGCACAATATCATGTTAATTAACCCCTTAAAAACTGCAGTAGAGTACGCAGTATGAAAAAATTCACAAAAATATGATTTTTTTTATCACATTTCGCAAAATAAACACGCAAAACGTAAGTGATCCAAAACATTTCTAAATGTACCAAAATAAAGAAAATGATGCTTTACACTGTACGAGTCACATTTTGTCTCTTTTAGTTTGTGTGATACACACTTTTTAGAAGTACAAAAGGCATTTTCACTGATTCACTGGCTTCATCTGCAATACCAAACAACTTACATATATACTGTACATATGCATTTTTTCACTGTGGTGTCATTTCATGGAGCATTTTACCTGCTTTACATCCCTAGAATGTGTACAACAGAAAAAAGGTTAAAGACTGAAAGTCTAACGAAATTTCATGAAACTGAGTTGGGGTTAGTGTTTCTAAATGAACAGACAAAAACAACGAACCAAAACACTTTTAAATAAAAAGAATATTAAATGGTTACGAAGTTATTTGACTATATATATTTTGTTTGTTTTTGAAGCCAGATTGCAGGTTTATTGTGTAAATACTACTAGAAGTTGGCAGCAGCTCCCTCACCTGCTCGCCGAGTATTTCCTCTGTGCCATCGACTCCAGACGTGCGAGAATGTGAGGGTCTTAGCTTTCAGATAAAAAATTATTGTTCTAGCTATTATAGTTTTTATTTTAGGGCAGATTCATTGAAATTATGCTAACTCGAAACTTCCAGTGGCCACCGGCGGCCGCTCCGTTTTTAAAGGATTAATGTCCAGGTTTGGTCACAACTCACCGGTTGATGATCTGATGCACCAGATTACTGAAAAACCACACAGCGACGTTTTTATAGTACAGTCAGGTCATTCGCTGTCCCTTCTTGAACATTGTTCTTAAAAAAAAACAGCATTGACAAGTAGACGAGTTTACATTCTGCTTTGATTCATTCCTTCACATCCTTTTGATTCTCTCCAACTCTGATTACACTCTGAGTGGAATATTATTAAATTCTCATTAAAGCTGCTGTGATTCATAGATCTTCCTGTTTCCAGACAAAACAAGTCATAGATTGGGGCATTTAAGTGATTCAGTGAGTCTTTTTACATGAACACCAAAAATCTGACCTTTACCCGATTTCTGAAGTTATCTGGTAATTCAAGTGGTGATGTAAACAGAATAATCTGATTATGCTTTATCAAATAACTACCATTATTGGGTTCTGAGAAACTGGATTAAAACACATACATTTCTTCCCAATACTCTGATGTCTTCATATTTATAGACCCTTATATCGGATTTATTGTAGTCTTTATGACAATGATAAAATTTCTAGATGTAAGGCTGGAAAACTATCAGAAACTTCAGAAATAATGAGACGAAAGTAGCTTCTTTTGGTGGATATGTTTACAGCTGTGACAAGGTACCTATGTACCCTAATGTAAATCAGCTTCTCTCACTGGGGAAATGCCAAATTCAGATTTTTAATATGTCATGGGGGTATCAGATTAAGCAGTCATGTAGACACTATAATCTGAGTTTGGTTTATTAGATCAGATATTCGATTATGAAAAAATTGGGATAACATGCTTAGATTTCTCCCCAATACTGCGATGTCTTTGTCCATGTAGATCCACATATCTGATTTAATTTTGTATTTTATCTCATTTTTGTTTTGTTTTTCCCCCTATCTGCACACGTGCAAAAAAACGTTTCCGTCTTTTCTTCCGTTAACTCACAGTGTGAGTGAGACACAAAAGTAAAACAACGACGTGCAGCAGCAGGAAGTTGGAGTATAAACGAAGTAAAACATTTACGTGTCTATTTAGCAGCTTATTAGATCCCACATTAGCAACTAACGCTAAAGGCCATTTATGCTCCCTTATGTACGTAAACAGTAATGTCTGTTTCAGACATCGCTCGTATAAAGTTATTTCTGCCCACTTGCACAGTCTTTATTCAAAAGCTTGCGCAATTTCTACAGTTGTCCTGGTCGTCATTCTTCTGTTTTTTTACCCGTTTTTTTCAGCACTGCTCCTGCGATTTTCAGTGGTATCGCTCCGTCTTCCCTATAACCGATGCAGAAGATGGACGAACCGGTCCGTGCGTCTGCGTACCCGACTTCTGTGTCGAGCACAAACAGGACAGCAGCGGAAACGGACTAGAAAATGTAGAGCAGTGTTTTTAGAATAATTCAGAGGAGCATGTAAACAAGTCAGATCAGATCAATTCGACTAATTGAAGTCATCTGGTTTATATGGATGTTTTCATCTGGATGAAGATGAAATGTAAACGGGCTCAAGGTGATTTTATCTGATTTTTTTTAGACTCAAATAGCTGCTGTTATCTGATAAAGCATAATCAGATTATGCTGTTTACATGATCACTTGAATAATGTGATGACTCTAGGAATCAGATAATGATCAGGTCTTTGGTGTGCATGTAAATGGGCTCTATAGATGACCAGTTAGAGCTGTAACACCACAAACTAACAGCTCGGTGTGAGAGTTGATTCTGGAAATGCTGAGCTCAGAGAAAATCATTAACAGGAAACTGATGCTGCACAGTAGAGATGTGACGTTCATGAACGAATCGATTCTTTTGAACGGCTCTTTTAAATGAACGATGGGAATCGATTCACAGCTGTGAGCCGTTCATTTGCGAGGCATTCTTTATATATACAAATTTTTGACACTGCCTTCATCAAATCAAATCAAACTTTATTTCATGCCATAGGCAACACAAAGTTCTTTACATGATTAAAAACATAAGAATAAAAACACTCAATGAAATCTTTCACACAGTCACAAGCACACACGTATACACACACACACACGCCAAGCCCCCCCCCCCCCCCCCCCCCCCCCCCCCCCCCCCCCCTTCCAGCTAAGACTGACTGAATGAATAAATGAATAAATAAGTAAATAAGAAGTAGCACAGTTGAGTCAAATGAAAATAAAATAAATAACATGTGACATCATAGAAGCCTGATGTCCAACACGCTCTATTCATGTGAAGCATCTATGGGCAGAGAGTTTTGTTTAGAAACAAATACTGTGAGTTCTCTCCAAAACATTTACTAGAATTTGCACTGACTGCTCAGGTTTATCCTTTTTTATCTATATTTTTCCTATAATTATTTAATCTTGTATAGTAGATTTCATATAGGTACATATTTTCATTGTTTGTCATTCTTATATATTGTGAAATTTTGTAAGATACTGTAAGAACGAGCCAGTCTTTTGAATGGCTCTTTGAAAGGAACGGCTCCTCAAGATCCGGCTCCCTTCAAAGAGCCAAAAATCCCGTCTCTGCTGCACAGATTTAATCCAGACGTCAGTTTACACCTGCTTCCATCAACCAAGATCCAAACTTTATTTCCAAGTAGAATCATCTGCGTCAGCAGTGAGAGATGGGAAACTCCGTCTGCATATGTCTGCATCAGTTTTACAGAGTAAACATTTTCCAGCTCGTTAAACAGCCTCCTTTTACTGCGGTTGTTTGCCGTCACCAGTCGGCGTGTTGTTCAGTAAATCGGGGAACCAGACATGCTGGGCCTCACCGTGAGGAGCCTTTTTATAAGACCGGAGGAATGCAGACTGGTTCCATAAACACTGGAGCTGCTGGGATCTCTCAAAGGTGAGGTGAGAAAATCACCCTTCAGGACCCTGAAAGCATCGTCTGAATGAGTGCATACAACAGACAGTGAATGCAGCTCAGTGCTGTTGGAAAAGTTAAACTGGACTCAGACCTATAACCAGAGTTTAAAGCAACACTATTAGGAGCACAGAGAGAAACACAAAGACCAAGAGATAAGACAACATCAGACTGACTTTTACTAGCTGGAGAGATCTCAGAAGAGAGACGGACGAAGACGATGCTGGATTAGCCGTCGTTAGGGGAGATCTCAGAGAAGAGACAGGACGAAGACGATGCTGGATTAGCCGTCGTTAGGGGAGATCTCAGAGAAGAGACGTGACGAAGACGATGCTGGATTAGCCGTTGTTAGGGGAGATCTCAGAGAAGAGACGTGACGAAGACGATGCTGGATTATCCGTTGTTAGGGGAGATCTCAGAGAAGAGATGCGACGAAGAAGATGCTGGATTATCCGTCGTTAGGGGAGATCCCAGAAAAGAGACAGGACGAAGATGATGCTGATTTAGCCGTCGTTAGGGGAGATCTCAGAGAAGAGACAGTACGAAGACGATGCTGGATTATCCGTCGTTAGGGGAGATCCCAGAAGAGAGACGGGACGAAGACGATGCTGGATTAGCCGTCGTTAGGGGAGATCCCAGAAGAGAGACGGGACGAAGACGATGCTGGATTCATAACTCTAAGCTTTGTAACTTTTTACAGAAAATCTGATGTTCAAGAAAGCTTAAGAAAGACATTAACTTGAAAATAAGTGAAAAATACAAAAACTAGCAGAAATCTGGAGTTTAACTTACTTGTGTCATTTTTGTGCTCAGGAGGTACAGTATCTTATTAATTCTGTTTTCTGCTCAGTTCTCAGTGTTACAGCACCATGCAAACTTATTTAATTTATACATTTTATTTGCTCTCTGCAGGAAATTTTTAAAAAAGGAACTTGCTGCACCTTTTAGTTACAGCAGCTGTTACTTAGCAACAGCCTGCCTGGTCAGTGGAAAGATTTTGACTCTAAACGCCAAATCTGTTCAGTAATTCCACCAGCAGCTCAACGGTGACGTCTTTCTATGGAAGCCTGTTGCTGCCAAGCAAAGTAAAACAGAATTTTATAATGTGAGAACTTTATTCTTCTAACAATATAGTCATCATGTTTAAACATTATATTTGAATGTCTTAAGAGTTTCTTCTCATTAATTTTTTTTGTTATTGCTATATGCATGTCTGTCCTCATATAAAAAACACTCCATGGGTTATATCGCAGTCATTCTAGTAGCACGAAATTACTTCCATGGACTCCTCCAAAAATGCAACATGTTTTCATCACAACTATTAATTTGAACCCGGGTCTCCCCCATGGGAACCTTGAGAACCAACGGCCTTAGCGTTAGCTGCTAACTTAACCAACAGCCTTAGCGTTAGCTGCTAACTTAACCAACAGCCTTAGCGTTAGCTGCTAACTTGAGAACCAACGGCCTTAGCGTTAGCTGCTAACTTAACCAACAGCCTTAGCGTTAGCTGCTAACTTGAGAACCAATGGCCTTAGCGTTAGCTGCTAACTTAACCAACAGCCTTAGCGTTAGCTGCTAACTTGAGAACCAACGGCCTTAGAGTTAGCTGCTAACTTAAACAACAGCCTTAGCGTTAGCTGCTAACTTGAGAACCAACGGCCTTAGCGTTAGCTGCCAACTTGAGAACCAACGGCCTTAGTGTTAGCTGCCAACTTGAGAACCAATGGCCTTAGCGTTAGCTGCCAACTTGAGAACCAACGGCCTTAGAGTTAGCTGCTAACTTAAACAACAGCCTTAGCGTTAGCTGCTAACTTGAGAACCAACGGCCTTAGCGTTAGCTGCCAACTTGAGAACCAACGGCCTTAGTGTTAGCTGCCAACTTGAGAACCAACGGCCTTAGCGTTAGCTGCCAACTTGAGAACCAACGGCCTTAGCGTTAGCTGCTAACTTGAGAACCAACGGCCTTAGCGTTAGCTGCCAACTTGAGAACCAACGGCCTTAGCGTTAGCTGCTAACTTGAGAACCAACGGCCTTAGCGTTAGCTGCTAACTTGAGAACCAACGGCCTTAGCGTTAGCTGCTAACTTGAGAACCAAACGCCTTAGCGTTAGCTGCTAACTTGAGAAGCCACAGACTTAACTTTTCCTGCATGGCCACTTCTGTCCACAGTAATAACGTGGCTGAGTCCCATCCCACTACCACATCCACACTTATGAAGAAATGTGCTGTAAAGGTGTCTTTAGTAACGTACTCATGTCACATTAAAAAATCTTGGAACTTTATTCTCCTTGTTTATGAGGTTTCTGACATCTAGACATCTCCTCCTCTTCCTCCTCCATTTCCTCTTCCTCCTTCTACTCCTGCTCTTCCTCCTCCATCTCCTCCTCTTCTTCCTTCATCTCCTCCTCTTCTTCCTCCATCTCCTACTCTTCCTCCTTCATCTCCTCCTCTTCTTCCTCCTTCTCCTGCTCTTCCTCCTTCTTCTCTTGCTCTTCCTCCTTCATTTACTCCTCTTCTTCCTCCTTCATCTCCTCCTCTTCTTCCTCCATCTCCTACTCTTCCTCCTCCATCTCCTCCTCTTCTTCTTCCTTCTTCCTCCTCCTCCTCCTTCTCCTGCTCTTCCTCCTCCATCTCGTCCTCTTCTTCCTCCTTCTTCTCCTCCTCCTCCTTCTTCTCCTGCTCTTTCTGTAGCTCGGAGCTGGGCTGCTGCAGGGCTTCTGGATGGGGGCGGAGCCTCCGGTAGCACCGCGACTGAGACGAGTAAACGAGACGTTTTCACGTCTGTGTCAAAATCTCCAAAAACACCAGAAAAAGTCACTAAACGTGTTGCTAGTCTCTTCTTTGTCTTTTAAAGAGTTGCTAGAGAGGTCTTAAATGTGCTAATTATAGCAACAAGTTGCTAAGTTTGCAACACAGTAAGCAACGGGTCCTCCAGAGAGAACTTGTAGAGGTGGGGCTGTCCGCTGCAGTGCCTGTTTAAAATGGACAGACTGTTGACTGTTTTCTTCCGTGAACCAGCAGACGCTGAATTGGCATTTAAGTATCGATACCCATGCTAATTAATATCTACCTAGATACTAACTTTTAGTATTGATTAGTATCTGATAATTATTTTTTGACAACCCTAGTGCGAACAGGTGATGAGAGGATAATGATTCACTCCCAACTCTATGCAGAAAAGCTTAAAATCATCATCATATGACAGCTGAAAGGGGGATTCTTTAAAAACTTTCTCCAGAGCAGAGTGTAATCATGTGACAGCACGCCATGAAATGAGCATTTCCTGTGTGCTGGAGGAAAGGCCTCGAGAGGAGCGCTGAGGAACTGGGTCAGAGGGTGAACCAGAAGCCAAACAGATGCAACGAGGAAGTGCGGTGGGTGCTCCCCGCTAGGTTTCAGCTGGTGACGAGACGAGCTGCAGCTCCTTTCTGATCCTCAGACACATTAAATGCTCCTCCGCTGGGCCTGCAGAGCAAACCAGCTGCAGAAAACCACAGAAGAAGAACCAAAACCGCTTCTCTCTCTACCCACTGCTCCTGTTTTTACTGCAAGAGGAAAGTTCCAGTTTCATCACAGCAAACGGACACCAAAGCCCCTTTAAAAGGCTCCGTGTTTCTTCTTCTACATGTTTCTCAGTTTCAGATTTAAATGTTTATTTGTTGGCGAGAGTCAATAAAGAAGCAGCTCTTCCTCTCTGGGAGAATCAAAGAAGCCGATCAGGTCCTGACTCCTGTCATCTGAATCAGAAGTTAATCTTTATGACGTCTCATTTTTTACTTCCGCTGATTTGCTTGTTCTGTGTATTTCAGCGTCGTCTCTGACTTCACCAGCTGGTGGTGCGCATCCATTTCTGTCCTTTTTTGGGGTCAATTTTTTTTTTAATAAATATTAACTCAACACCTGGAAGAGAAAACCGTTGATCAGGAATTTACTGCAGAGACGTTCATGCTGAAGGTTTGTGCATCAAACACACTGAGCCATAACAATGATGTGAAAGTTTCAGGAAGTGACTTCAGATGGAAAAAAATTGCTTGAAATTGATTATAAACCTACTTAACATCAAACATGGCCTATTTTTCTGCTTCCTGTCTGAAGTGACACACCCACAATAAATAAATTACGGACAAATTCAACAGCTGTTTTAGGTGTTGCACCATCCCGTGACCCCTAATGACCTGGTACCTGCCACCACCTGCTGACATGCAGAGCTGGGCAGAAAACGTTGGACGGGATCTACACTGATCTGAAGATCAGCCAGACATCAGAATATTGATGTAAACTGTGATTCATCTTCCAGAAACCGACTTTAATAACCAACAGCCCAATCAGGTTAGAATAAATGATCAATCATTGGTAATAAATAGTTTTTGCAAAGTTAATTTTCTACTTAGATATTTGACGTAGTTTAGTTAGAACTAGTTCAGGCTGCAGGACACTGCGTACCTGATTCGTTGCCCTGTTTACAGCAAATAAAGTTCGTTTCACATTATCTCCCAAATGACTCATTTGGTTCAGTCATCCTGCAGCGTGAACGCAGTCAGAAGCTCCGGCGTAGGGTTCACAGAGACCCGGTGCCGGGCCGTCACCTTCCGGCTCGCCCGGACGATCGCACGCCTCCAGGCTGCTCGCTGGTGTTTGCACAGCTGTCCGGCATCGCTCTAATGTAATCGGTAAAGACGAATTCATGAGCGTGTACGCCTGGTTATAGGTTATAGTATTTAAAAATAAATAAAAGGGAGGGGCGGGGGGAAGGGGATGACAGCCCGTTCACGGCGGCTGCAGTCAAGTGGCACGAAAGCGGATCAAGTTAACTTGACCTTCTCGGGAGGGCGGGGCTTCTAAGTTACCAGCCAAGTAAAAAATCAGGTGCACTGCTCCAGTCGTACGTGCACAAACTTGCTCATGCACGTGGTATTTCAAGCCCTGCAGGAGAACACATCAACAGAGGTTTTAGAGCTGGAATCAAACTTTTCTCCACAAACAGCAGCAGTAAGACCTGGTTTCTGGTTCTGGCTTTTAGCTCCAGAGTTTCTGTCCCACCGTGGTGAGACGGACGTCTCTGGAAGCAGCAGCGTCTCTGCTGTCATGTGACTCCTGGTTTGTGTGGTTTGCTTTAAGTGGAGAGATTAGCAGATGGGAAGTGAGGAAAGGGTTAACAGATGTCAGATTTTAATGCTTTTATAAAAACTGGATGTTTTCTGTTAAATGGAGCTCATGAATCTGATCAAATTATCCAGAAAAAGTCCAGATCCAGACCAACACAAGCTTCCCGTGTGCTCCGCTGAATCACTGATGGCGTCTGAAGGAAGAGGCTGCAGACGGGAAGCCTTTCTGTGATAAACAGACAGACGGCTGCACATGTTCACACCCAGCGTGTAACGCCACGAATCCCTCCATCTGTGAACCGCAAACGTCTGCTGACATGAAAACCTGTCAGCGCAACACGACCCGACACCCGCTGAGCCAATCAGAGCGCTGCACTCACACAGAGGACGCGCCTTCATCTTCAGCTTCTTCCACTGGAGTTTCCTCCCTCGTAAACAGCTGATGGGAGGTAACCGTGGGCAACAGACGTCAACATGCAGACTCACAGACTTCTGTTTACATCATAAAATCACCAGTAAACAACATCAGCAACAAAGATTCACTATTGCTGCTTTGTGTGTGTGTGTATATGTGTGTGTGTGTGTGGGGGGGGGGGTCAGGTCCATCCAGCTTCACTGAGGTCAAACTGCTGATTTATCAATAAATTCTGGATCTGATCGGTTTTATCTTGGAGGAGTTTCCATCCATCCCTCAACTCATTATGGGGTGTTAAAACATGTGGCCCAGGGGCCAAAAGCGGCCCGCCAGAGGGTCCAATCTGGCCTGCAGGATGGATGTGGTAAACATGACAATTACATGGAAGATATTAACTGCAATATTATAATAAAAGTAACTTTAACAATAAAAGTAACTATTATATTAATAAAAGTAATTGTAATATTCTAATAAATATTAATGTAACAAAACCACATATTTATGAGAAAGAAGGATGAAATGTTCAGGATTTACTAACTAAAAGGTAAAAAGTCAGCAGGATGAATTTAAAGCTGTGAAGCTGCTTCCTTCTAAACACAGAAGGAACAATATGTGATGAATATCAGCATCAGGTGAACAGACAGAAAGCAGGATGAGAATCTCACAGCTTCTAGATGGTGAGGAGAGAGAAATATTCACAATATGCACAATAACTTCCATCCATGCACCTTCACTGCTTCATTATCCACATTTCTGGATATAAATTCTCTAAACTTTCATTCTTAGCTTGACTGTTTAGCTTCACCTCTGCACCTGCAGCCTCCGCTACCGGGAGTTAAGGGTTAACATCTCGTTTCCGGGTGTAGCGTCAGGTCTGTAGATGTAACTATAAACATGTGTGGTATCCACAGAAAGTCCAGAATCTCAGCTACCAGCTCAGTAAAACCATTTCTATCACCAACAAACACAGTTAAGACAACAATAGTTAAAAGACCAGGTACACAAAGTCTGAAATCACATGTAAACACAGATGATGTTTCCTCATGAACACGAACAAA
Source organism: Melanotaenia boesemani (assembly GCF_017639745.1). Taxonomy (NCBI): domain Eukaryota; kingdom Metazoa; phylum Chordata; class Actinopteri; order Atheriniformes; family Melanotaeniidae; genus Melanotaenia; species Melanotaenia boesemani. The sequence goes on along the minus strand of NC_055698.1, from coordinate 32,636,489 downwards.
CGGCTCCTCTACTGAAAGCTCACATCTCACAGATTCCACAGCTGGAAGTTTCATCTCGCTACGACCAAGATTCACCGAACCAGAGGCAGAAGAAGACCCGATTTATGCTGCACACATGTAATACATAGAAAATGTCTCACCTTTGCTGCCTGGCCTCAAAACTTCTATCCAGCATGATAAAAAAAAAAAGTTTCTCATTGCCTTTTTTGGAGCAGTTTCTGGTCCAAAACAAAGACGGACAAAGAGAAATGTTTGTTCTTCTTCTTCTTTCTTAAGTCCCAGACAGAAAATGTCTCTTCATGTTAATAAAGCCGCTGTAGCAGAACCAGACATGGAGGAAGAGGCCTGGATGCAGCCTCTGCATGAAGTTCCTCTGGTTCAGAGCCAGTAGCAAGTTAAAAAAAAAAGCATTAACGAGAGATAAAATAAATGAGCGGCGTTAATTAATTAATGCATTAATGCAATTATAACACGTTAACATGTCTAGCCCAAATAGATTTTCAGACTTAAAATATGAGGAAATAAATAGATAAAATAATAAAATGTGTATATAAATTAAATAAAAATGTGACTGTTTCATATACATTCATATATTCTATTCTATTCTATTCTACAGTCAGTTAGCAGACGCTTTTATCCAAAGCGACTTACATTTGAGAGGAAGAACAACACAAGCATGAATTCAAACAAGATGGACGTCATCATTAAGTACTAGTCAGACTGCTGGAGTCCAGGTGGACCAGGTGGACCAGGTGCTGCCATGTAGTGCTAGAGACAATGCTTTTTTTTAAGTCCTTTGTTTAAATACCAACATCATGATTTCATCAAACAGCATCATCTTGGGCATAAATGCAGCAGCTTCTTCAGTACCTGGTTGAGCCAAAGTTCTGGACAAATCTTTCTACCTCATTCTGAGTAGAAGAGTTAAGCTAAGTGTGGAAATGCTCCTTAAACAACTGAGTCTTTAGCTTGCTTTTAAAAGTGGATAAGGACTCTGCGGATCGGACGGAGTTTGGTAGATGGTTCCACCACCGGGGAACAACAGAGGAGAAGAGTCTAGCTACTGATGTGGCGCCACCTTGTGGTGGGAGCACTAGGCGTCTTTCACTGGCAGAGCGTAACTGTGGAGAGGGAGTGTAGCTCTGGAGCGATTAGCAGCGGAGTGACATGAGCTCTTTTGGGCTGGTTGAAGACCAGACGTGCTGCTGCGTTCTGGATCATCTGCAGAGGTTTAACTGAGCATGCAGGCAGGCCAGCCAGTAAGGAGTTGCAGTAGTCAATGCGTGAAATGACCAGAGCCTGGACCAGGAGCTGGGTCGTGTGTTCAGTCAGGTAGGGTCTGATCCTCCTGATGTTGTAGAGAGCAAATCGGCAAGACCGGGAAACTGAGGCAACATGGTCCCTAAAGGCCAGGTCTAAAAAGAATAGTTCACTAAATATAAACTATATAAACATCTTGATAACGTGCTGTGTAATTCTAAAAGATAAAAATAAGGCGTTATCATTATTTACAGGTCATTGTTATTTTACTAGAGACCAGACTGTTCTGGATGTGGGACCTGGACTAAGAAGAGTTTGACCTCCTGGACGTAAATTATAAATAAAATTTAAAGTCATCAAAACATCAATGACGTGTTTTCAGAGTCACTCATGTTTTACTATTAGGACAAATAGTCATGATATTACTTACGAGATACTTTAGAGGAAGTTAAAAAGAAAGAACAGAAAAGAGTTTTTTACCTGTTAATGAACAAAACTTTTTCTAGCTGGTGATTTTGCCTGAAGAAAACTTTGTGTTCATCCGTGTTTATAACAGAAATGGAAAATCCCATTTGAAGTAAACACAGCATAAAGACATGACCTCGTCAGCTCCACCTGTTCTACTTCCTGTTTACACTAATGTCCAACCAGCCAATCACACGGCAGCATGTGGTCATGTAGACGTGGTGAAGACGACCTGCTGAAGTTCAAACTGAGCATCAGAATGAGGAAGAACGAGGATTTAAGAGATTTTGAACGTGGCATGTTTGCTGGTCTGAGTATTTACTGGGATTTGCACCCACAACCATCTCCAGGGTTTCCAGAGATGGTCTGAAGAAGAGAAAACATCCAGAGCAGCAGTTGTCTGGATCAGGAAGCAGCAGAAGACACACCGGGTTCCTCCTGCCAGCTAAGAACAGGAAACTGAGGCTACAATTCACACACACTCACCAACACTGGACAATAGAAGATGGAGAAACGTTGCTGGTCTGATGAGTCTCCATTTCAGCTCCACATTCAGATGTTAGGCTCAGAATCTGCTGGAAACATCATGAAAACATGGATCCATCCTGCCTTGGATCAACGCTTCAGGCTGCTGCTGGTGTGATGGTGGGGGGAGATTTTCTTGGCCCACTTTGGGCCCCTTAGTACCAACGTGGCCTGGTTTAACCAGCACAGCCTACCTGAGTATTGTTGCTGACCATGTCCATCCCTTTATGACCACAGTGGAGCATCTTCTGATGCTACTTCCAGCAGGATAATGCACCATGTCACAAAGCCAGATCATCTCCACCTGCTTTCTAGAACATGACGATGAGTTCACTGGACTCCAACGGCCTCCACAGCCACCAGATCTCAGTCCAGTAGAGCAGCTTTGGGATGTGGTGGAACGGGAGATTCTCATCGTGGATGCAGCCGACAAACCTGCAGCAACTGTGTGATGCTGTCATGTTAATATGGAGAAAACCTCTGAGGAAGGTTTCCACCACCTGCTTCATCTATCACACCAGGATTAAAGCAGGTCTGGAGGAAACTTCTAGAATCCATCTCCTTAAAACACAAATGTTTGGAGCAAACACGACAGCAAACGAGCACCCGTAGCTGTGAGAGATGCTCCATCTGGAGGACATCCTGATGACCCGGTCTAACAAACCCACCAAACTGTTTCTGTCATGCATGTTCATACCTGGTCGGAATAAACTAAAAAGGTAGCAGAGGACGAAGAGACAATGTGGGTGTTTTGGGGCATTAAAAGATCTCCAAAACGACCCAGAATCCATAAACCAGAACCTGAAGGTTCCTGAAGTGGCTCCAGTTTCTGCTAGACCAATCAAAACAACATAGATGGAACCAGCTCAGATCGCCAGACTCACATTAAACAGCTTCACTTGGAGAAAACGGTGTGTGTTTACACATTCTGCACATGCTCAGGGGCGTCCTGACACACCTGCAGCTGTAGACTGACAACGCAGCGACCAGACCTCCCTCCACCCAAAACTCAGCAGCACCAGCAGACAGTGCAAACTCACCTTTTAGGTTTTTGGGGTTGTTCTGCTTGGTGCGCGGCATCTTCTTCCTCGGTTCACAGGTGCATCCTGGGACTTTTTAACCTTGCAGAGAGTCGAGTCCTGAGCCTTCGTCTGGGTGCATCTGCAGGAGAGAAACACAAAGGTGATGAAGATGAAGTTTGAGCTGCCGGGGAGGGTGACTGAGTCCCTGACAGGCCGGCCCGGTGGGACCGACCCGGTGGGACTTGGTGGGACCAGTGGTAATGACCCAGTGGGACCCCCAGTATAACCGACCCGGTGGGACTTGGTGGGACCCCGGTGGCACCGAACCCGGTGGGACTTGGTGGGACCTGGCTGCTGCTGTGTAACTCCTACGTGAAAACGTTCTGCCTCTTTTTAGCCTCTGCAGCAGCTGCTCTCTGATACCTCGGCGACTCAAAGAGTTCCTGCAGACGAGCATCACAAACCTCCCAATCAAGTTAGGAGCTGAACCGGGTCTCAGAACGCCTTCGCGGGGAACTGCTTTCACTCTGACTGCCCTTTAACAAAATGAAAGATCAGAGGCTTAAAATAACCAGCATGCAAATTCTGCTCAGAGCCATGAGCAGAGGTGGGAGCTGAAGTTAAAGGTTGAACCCACAAAGCTACCTGATGAGCATAAACAACCGCAGAGAAAAACCTCACCTCTGCAGGCAGACAGGAAATCACACAGTCACGGATAAATATCCCATCTGATGATGAGGATGATGAAGAGCTTCCTCAGCCTTTGCAGCATCTCTGCAGCCTTTGTCTCTCCTCATTATTACATAACTCCTACTACAGCTGGATGCTGCTCTCTCCTTACATGCTACATGTGGCGCTGCTGGAGCGATGACATCATCTCACGGTGCATCTTTCTGCAGCAGGTCGCGTGAAAGCGGCGCACACGGACTCACCTGCAGCCTCCAGTCCCAGCCTGCGCGTTCCCTTCTGTCAGCGCGTGCGCATATTTGAGGAAACACCCCGTTACAGTGAAAAGGTTAAAAAAAACACACACAAAAAAGGACACCGCGTCCCGATCAGGTGACCAAGAAGTGATAGCTTCCACACCTGAGGAAGCTCCGCGAGGATTATGTAACTGTAGGGGGGTAGGGGGGAGGGGGTGGTGACATGCACAGGATTTTGGTGCGTGCGTGGGAATGGCGTGTTGTGTGCCTGTTGCAACACGTGAACGCCCTGGAAGAGAGGGCGGAGTCAGGGAAAACCCCTCGCTGTCTGCGCCGCAGCTCCAATGGGACGCTTCCCTTCTCCAACAAACACTCGGCCGTCAAAACCTCCACCCCGCACGTGCTTATTGCTACATCAGTGACACAGAAACACGCTCAGGGCTTACCTAAAGTTCAGGAGAGCTTCACGAGAGTCCCCTCCAAAAGCCCCAAAAAACAACAAGGCTGCGCAAACACCGCCCGCCTCCCACCGACCGGGCTGCACCCAGAGTTCACGGCAGGCTGAAACCGGACCGCATAAGCATGTCGGAACCGCTCCGGCTGCAGGCGGGCACGCGCTCCCAAAGCAGGCAGGTGACCGGAGGAGGGTTGGTACTCACAGGTGCGGCTGGAGCTCCTGTCACGGTGGGAGCACACCTTTGGTGACCGAGGTTTCAGCTCTGTTTCTGCTTCACCTTCTATCTCACTTTCTATTGCAGGAAACAGACAGGCCCTCTGACGTCAGCGGGGGTCCCGTCTCCGCCTCTCAGACACGGGGTGTCCCACACGGTCCGAAGGGGGCACTCGACGGCCGCGCCACCGCCTCCTGGCACCGAAGCCAAAATCTCACCCCTCCGTATGTGTGTGTTCAGTAAACGCCTCCTCCTCCGACTCCTAATCTCGCGATAACAACCGCAGGTCGTATCGCTCCGCGGAAACCCCCCTGCCGGACCCCTTTCTGCCGCTGCGCTGAACATAGTTTAGGACTGACGGTTTTCCCGGAGGTTCCTTGTTATCAGGTCACGTTGTACCCCTCCGCCACTACCGACCGGGCTTCCCCTGCACAAACCGGCAGCAGGGACCTCACAGCAGGTCCGTGATCCGGGGCGGTGGCCGCGGTGACGGAGGGATGAACGGTGTCCTCCGCCGGTGACAAACAATCCCGGAAATATCCCAGCTTCAGCTCCCAGAGGAGGATTATTTCATGGGTTGTGTCGTGTGAGTTCAACCCGCCCCTCTGTGTTTACAGACGATCAGGAGGCTGGAAAAGGTGAAAGTCAGATGCTTCAAGCAGCTGGTTTTCACCTTCATTTAATCATTTTTACAAAATAAATGATACCTGAGTACAGAAAACCCACCATTATTCACAGTCACATATTCAAATACAGTAAAAATATCTGTTTCAAAAATATACATTTACTTTACCTGGAAAATACATTAAGTCATGAAAGAGTTCCCAAGTTTAACTACATTAACCTGGATCCTATAACAGCTGATCATTTCCCCCGATAAACCAACCAGTTATCTGATCAGATCCTAGTGGGTTTTATTGGAATTATTTAAGCCAGAAATGTTTAATAAGATTCAGATTCAGACAACTTTAGATCACAGATGAAAAACACCCCCCAAAAACACACAACAACAACATTAACAATTAATCACGTGCAATTAAAACATCAGTGCAGCAGAACGGTTACAATTAAATCTTAACAATTACTAAAAGTCAATAAAAATAAGTTAAAATAGCCTAACTCATAAGAAATAAATGGCTAGTCTCTATATATCAAGCTTTTCAAAAAACAGATTTGCTACCATCAGAAGCACAATGAACGTCCAATGACAGATCATGATTAGACTGATCAATGATGCATCTCTCTTTACAAGGTTTCTAACTCCGTCAGCTGGACAGCAGTGATGTTAGAGAACATTTTAACAATATTGTTCAAGATCTTTTTCTCTCTGACAGACCTGGAAACCAACAGATAACCTAAAAAAAAAGTTAAAAGACCCAACAAAGGAATAGAAATTACATAAAATTTCCTTAGAAACATTAAAAGAATTCATCTTCTGCATCAGTGGATCCTCTGATAATGCTGCAGCTTCAAAATATTTTATTTATCATTTTATTTATTGCAGAACCAACAGCATTTTTTGTCTATGATCACAGATTCAAAGTCTCACATCAAACAGGTCCTTTGTAGATAAACAGGTGCTGTAGATCCGCCATGAGGTAAAAATGTTTCTGCGACTTAATCTCATCATCCAAATCAGGGGTCCAGGACCCCCAACGGGGTCCCTCAAAGATCACACGAGGGTCCCTGAGGCTTTGAACATTAAGAGCCATTGTGCTTAATGTCCATAAATTGTCCCTATTTTAAGAATGAATGAATGAATGAATGAATGAATAAATAAAAAAATCAAAAATAAGGCTATATGTTGTTCATTAAACTTTGGCTTCATCATAGGACAGGACTCAGCCAGAATACATTAGTTATGGTGAGAATCTCACTTTTAATATCATAAAGCCAAGCATGGTTTCAGCATAGGGTGGGGCAAGGGGTTCATGGCTTTTTATATGCTTAAGGAGGGTCCCCAAGGAAAATAAGTTGGGAACCACCAATCTGAACACCAAGTACAAATTTAAACATTTATGTACACAGAAAGATTAAAACAACAAGGGTCACTAAACCAAATTTTACTGTCCTGCTTCAAGCGTGTAATATGAAGAATGAAAGACCCATCACAGCTGATAATCTACATTTCTGACCATTTTCTAAATGAGTCACATTAAACCAGAATATTTTTGGCTGAAATGATCGTTTCTCCAGTCGTTAGAAGCATCCTTCCACCTCTAGCTCATGAAGCACAAAAAACAAACAAAAAGCTGTGATTCAGAAGGAACCAATGCTAGCTATCAACGTGGATAAAGGCTAAGGGTCCAAACTTAGCTAATAACAGATAAACTAAAATAAGACACAATTTTAAATGTGTCATTTAGTTTCATCCTCATAGACAAGTTTTAATCTTTCTCTTTTGTGTAAAGTGGTGGTAAACCAACATCCTCACTTCCTGGCTTATGTCATTTTTGCATGCTAGCCAGCTATAAGCTAACTACACCAGTTAGCCAGAGTACTGCAAGAAAATGAAAAAATAACTAAAAAAATCTGCTACTTTAGATGCTTTAATTTGACCGTGCACATTCCTAGATCAGAAAATTGAATTCAGAATGTATTTATAAATTTCTAGCAGCTAGCAGCTAATGCTAACCAGAAACATGTTGGTTACATGCTGTTGTCATGATTCTTCCACGTGATCTGGAGCACCTGTTTGTCCAAACAGTTTTAATAGGTTTTTAGTTTGTTTTCCTCTTAAACAGATGATGACTAAGAAAGGCAGCAAATCAAAATAATTCCCTGTAAGACTGACATCTCTGTCCCACTTTTCCCGGCCTCTCCTCTGCTAGGTGAAAGAGGCTCAGTGTAGCTGGTGCACATGGAGGCTGTGGACAACTGGAGAAAATGTTCAGGACACAAAGTGCATTTCAACCAACAGTACCAGAAAACGTTGCAGGGCCGTTTATGAGGAGTTCAACTTTATTTCAGCCCAGGCTCTGCTGCATTTCCACTGAGGTCTTCCAAGTTCAGTCCACTGAAGGGTGGTGGCTCCACCCATCCGACTCTCGGCAATTCCACACTGAGCCTACACTAAAACCAGGAAGTCTACTTCAGCTGTTTCACTTCAAAATCTGCCATTTCACATATGTTTATTGGGATTTAGAGTGTTTTTATTTTAGCTTTAACTACTGATAAATGAGCTAACAACATTTAATTGTTCTACGTCATTTTACAACCCAAGTTCCAAAATGTTGTTTCTCTGTGTAAAATGTAAATAAAACCAGAATCTCATCCAGCCATATTTTATCCCCAGTAGAAAATCGACATCTCAGATTATGAAACTGAGACATTTTACCATGTGATGGAAAATATGAGCTGATGGTGAATCTGATGGCAGCAACACATTTGTTAAAAGTAGTTCCAGGGTGATGTTTGGCTCGGTGTTAAAAGTAGTTCCAGGGTGAAAAGTAGTTCCAGGGTGATGTTTGGCTCGGTGTTAAAAGTAGTTCCAGGGTGAAAAGTAGTTCCAGGGTGATGTTTGGCTCGGTGTTAAAAGTAGTTCCAGGGTGAAAAGTAGTTCCAGGGTGATGTTTGGCTCGGTGTTAAAAGTAGTTCCAGGGTGAAAAGTAGTTCCAGGGTGATGTTTGGCTCGGTGTTAAAAGTAGTTCCAGGGTGAAAAGTAGTTCCAGGGTGATGTTTGGCACAGTGTAAAAAGTAGTTCCAGGGTGAAAAGTAGTTCCAGGGTGATGTTTGGCATGGTGTAAAAAGTAGTTCCTGGGTGATGTCCGGCACAGTGTAAAAAGTAGTTCCAGGGTGATGTTCGGCTCTGTGTAAAAAGTAGTTCCAGGGTGATGTTCGGCTCGGTGTAAAAAGTAGTTCCAGGGTGATGTTCGGCACGGTGTAAAAAGTAGTTCCAGGGTGATGTTCGGCACGGTGGAAAAAGTAGTTCCAGGGTGAAAAGTAGTTCCAGGGTGATGTTTGGCATGGTGTAAAAAGTAGTTCCAGGGTGATGTTCGGCACGGTGTAAAAAGTAGTTTCAAGGTGATGTTCGGCACGGTGTAAAAAGTAGTTCCAGGGTGATGTTTGGCTCGGTGTAAAAAGTAGTTCCAGGGTGACGTTCGGCTCGGTGTAAAAAGTAGTTCCAGGGTGATGTTCGGCATGGTGTAAAAAGTAGTTCCAGGGTGATGTTCGGCTCGGTGTAAAAAGTAGTTCCAGGGTGGTGTTCGGCTCGGTGTAAAAAGTAGTTCCAGGGTGAAAAGTAGTTCCAGGGTGATGTTTGGCACGGTGTAAAAAGTAGTTCCAGGGTGATGTTTGGCACGGTGTAAAAAGTAGTTCCAGGGTGATGTTCGGCACGGTGTAAAAAGTAGTTCCAGGGTGATGTTCGGCTCGGTGTAAAAAGTAGTTCCAGGGTGAAAAGTAGTTCCAGGGTGATGTTTGGCACGGTGTAAAAAGTAGTTCCAGGGTGATGTTCAGCACGGTGGAAAAAGTAGTTCCAAGGTGAAAAGTAGTTCCAGGGTGATGTTCGGCACGGTGGAAAAAGTAGTTCCAGGGTGAAAAGTAGTTCCAGGGTGATGTTCGTCATGGTGTAGTAGTCCTTCTTCTAACATGTCTGGAAACGTCTGGGAAGTGAGGAGACCAGTTGCTGGAGTTTTAAGAGAGGAATGTTGTGTGTGGACATTCCCTGTATTGAGAAGTAGCTGGGCAGGAAAAGGGTCCAGGCGGGATTCAGGCCTGGCTGCTCTGAGGACGTAGTATCTGTACATGGAGCAGCTGCTCTACCAGGTGAGCTAAATACCGCCCTATTCATATCAGTTTTAATGCAGTGTCTCCATAGGGAATGTCCCATGCATACAGAGATTCCTCCTGATTCTCCGAATCTTCTGATGATGTTCTACACTGTAGATGGAGGATCTTCAAAGTCTGAGGAACATTTTTCTGAAATTGTTCCAGTTTTAGATCCAGTTTGTCTCAGATTGGTGAAGCTCTGTCCATCTTTCCATCTGAGAGACTCTGCCTCTCTGAAATGCTCCTTTTATACCAGTCATGTTACTGACCTGTTGCCAGTTAACCTGGTTAGTTGTCCAATGCTCCTCCAGGTGTTTCTGGTTTGTACCAGGTACTTTTCCAGGCTTTGTTTTTTTTTTTTGCTCCTGTTCCAACTTTTTCCAGACGTGTTGCTGCATCAGATTCACTATCAGCTCATATTTTCATCACATGGTGAAACATCTCCATTTCATCTCTGACATGATTTTATCTTCTACTGGGAATAAAAGATGACTTCATGAGATTCATAAATCATTTAATTCTGGTTTCATTTATATTTTACACAAAGAACCACCTAACCCAACTTTTTAAAACTTGGATTGTCAGAACAAGCCTGTAGTTTTTTGGTGGTGTATAAGTTTTTTTTAAGCTTTTAAACTGAAAATCTAATTAACATTATGGTTTGCTTGAACAAACATCTGAAGGTGGAAACTTAACAAGCCAAAGCTCAATGCAGGACGGTTGTCACGGATACGAGGTGACAACCTGAGCCACTGATTCTCCAGATCTCCGCAGTGTGACTTAAGTGGGTTGGGTAATGTTTAAAATGACCTTTGTGAGTTGACACACAGTGTAACACTTGTGTTTCCCTGCACCAACTCACATTTTCCACTGCAGCCTCATCGTAACAAACTGTTCACAGCCATCATGACAAGAGACCTGCCACCATGGTGGGAAATTTGACTTCTTGTTCAGGTTCCTCTGCTACCCTTAAACAATCTCACCGCCCACTCAGAAAAGCAGAGGTGTCTGAAACGATGCGCTTTGGAGCTGCTGAAACGTACTGATTAGAATAATCTAAATTGTGGGTGTGTTCAGGCGAGCTGCAGCAGGAAGCTCTGGTGATGCTATTTTTATCCTGCCTCTGTATCCCTGCATTTATTGGGTGTGAGTTGTTCCAGCTATGACCCGTCACTAAACAACAAAGGTCATGTTACTTATTTTATTTTATAGACCCGATAGGCAGAAATTGCGTTCATGTAAATGCAAGAAATGCAGCAGAATAAAAACATGATGTACATAAAAGTGGCTTTTTTGTTTTTGTTTTTTTTTTTGCTGCAGGAACAGGTTTCTGATGCTTTTAGCTCAGCAGCCTCAACGGTGTAGCAGCTGCTGCAAAGTGTCTGAGAAACCAGAAACTTTGCTGCAGTGAGGCAAATCTACCCATTAATAAGTTATTGTGTGACAGCCGCCCACCAGCATATCACAGGCTTGCTGCAGACAGCAGAGTGGGACTCCTGGCTCAGTAGAGCTTTATGACTCACCTTTCAAATGCACCAACTTAAAATGGCACATTTGAATAGAGGAACTTTTCTTCTGCAATAACAGGAAGTAGAGCTGAACACTGGAGCAGGGATTTATACGCTGTGAATGAAGAGGCCTGTCACCGGCTTCATGCTTCTGAAGGGGACTCCGTTCCGGTCGTTCTTGAATGTAAAATAAGTTTTTTTTTACTATTAGCATCAGTTAAAACAGCAGCTGCTTGTACAAGATGGCTGCACTATGTTCATAATAGAACGGGCAAAATTTCCAGGACTTACTGCATCTGCTTGTGAAAAGAAAACAGTTGAATCTGGTGGAAACAGTAAGAATGTTAAATATTACAACATTCCAAATGAAATGCTGACATTAAAGAATGGATGATTTTACACTGTAATGAATGTAAGATTAAAATGTGAAATTTTAATGGAAGTCAATGAGGTATTTTTGGCCACTAAGGTCACTAGAAGGTACTAAAATTGAGGAGGACACGAGTTAATGCTGAAGTATCACAGAAGTAATCTGATTTGCATTTTTAAATCACATTCTTCTTTTTCAGTCCTGATCTGAAACAGCTATGATACCGTTAATTAAGACAACATCTGAAACTCTTCATCACTTGGTTTCTTAAACACCAGAATGTCCCTAAATTTTTAGCTATTTTTGGTTCATTCGATTGATTTTTAATCTAAACCAGTCTGTAGCAGCTTTTAATCCCAGTATAAACCAGTCTGTAGCAGCTTTTAATCCCAGTATAAACCAGTCTGTAGCAGCTTTTAATCCCAGTATAAACCAGTCTGTAACAGCTTTTAATCCCAGTATAAACCAGTGTGTAGCAGCTTTTAATCCCAGTATAAACCAGTCTGTAGCAGCTTTTAATCCCAGTATAAACCAGTCTGTAGGAGCTTTTAATCCCAGTATATACCAGTCTGTATCAGCTTTTAATCCCAGTATAAACCAGTCTGTAGCAGCTTTTAATCCCAGCATAAACCAGTCTGTAGCAGCTTTTAATCCCAGCATAAACCAGTCTGTAGCAGCTTTTAATCCCAGTATAAACCAGTCTGTAGTAGCTTTTAATCCCAGTATAAACCAGTGTGTAGTAGTTTTTAATCCCAGTATAAACCAGTGTTTAACAGCTTTTAATCCCAGTATAAACCAGTCTGTAGAAGCTTTTAATCCCAGTATAAACCAGTCTGTAGCAGCTTTTAATCCCAGTATAAACCAGTCTGTAACAGCTTTTAATCCCAGTATAAACCAGTCTGTAGCAGTTTTTAATCCCAGCATAAACCAGTCTGTAGCAGCTTTTAATCCCAGTATAAACCAGTCTGTAGTAGCTTTTAATCCCAGTATAAACCAGTCTGTAACAGCTTTTAATCCCAGTATAAACCAGTGTGTAACAGCTTTTAATCCCAGTATAAACCAGTGTTTAACAGCTTTTAATCCCAGTATAAACTAGTCTGTAGAAGCTTTTAATCCCAGTATAAACCAGTCTGTAGCAGCTTTTAATCCCAGTATAAACCAGTCTGTAACAGCTTTTAATCCCAGTATAAACCAGTCTGTAGCAGCTTTTAATCCCAGTATAAACCAGTCTGTAGCAGCTTTTAATCCCAGTATAAACCAGTCTGTAGCAGCTTTTAATCCCAGTATAAACCAGTCTGTAGCAGCTTTTAATCCCAGTATAAACCAGTCTGTAGCAGCTTTTAATCCCAGTATAAACCAGTCTGTAGTAGCTTTTAATCCCAGTATAAACCAGTCTGTAGGAGCTTTTAATCCCAGTATATACCAGTGTGTAGCAGCTTTTAATCCCAGCATAAACCAGTCTGTAGCAGCTTTTAATCCCAGTATAAACCAGTGTGTAGCAGCTTTTAATCCCAGTATAAACCAGTCTGTAGCAGCTTTTAATCCCAGTATAAACCAGTCTGTAACAGCTTTTAATCCCAGTATAAACCAGTCTGTAACAGCTTTTAATCCCAGTATAAACCAGTCTGTAACAGCTTTTAATCCCAGTATAAACCAGTCTGTAGCAGCTTTTAATCCCAGTATAAACCAGTCTGTAACAGCTTTTAATCCCAGTATAAACCAGTCTGTAGCAGCTTTTAATCCCAGTATAAACCAGTGTGTAACAGCTTTTAATCCCAGTATAAACCAGTCTGTAGCAGCTTTTAATCCCAGTGTAAACCAGTCTGTAGCAGCTTTTGATCCCAGGATAAACCAGTCTGTAACAGCTTTTAATCCCAGTATAAACCAGTCTGTAGCAGTTTTTAATCCCAGCATAAACCAGTCTGTAGCAGCTTTTAATCCCAGTATAAACTAGTCTGTAGTAGCTTTTAATCCCAGTATAAACCAGTGTGTAGTAGTTTTTAATCCCAGTATAAACCAGTGTTTAACAGCTTTTAATCCCAGTATAAACCAGTCTGTAGTAGCTTTTAATCCCAGTATAAACCAGTCTGTAGCAGTTTTTAATCCCAGTATAAACCAGTCTGTAGCAGCTTTTAATCCCAGTATAAACCAGTGTGTAACAGCTTTTAATCCCAGTATAAACCAGTCTGTAACAGCTTTTAATCCCAGCATAAACCAGTCTGTAGCAGCTTTTAATCCCAGTATAAACCAGTCTGTAGTAGCTTTTAATCCGTGTGTAACAGCTTTTAATCCCACTATAAACCAGTGTTTAACAGCTTTTAATCCCAGTATAAACCAGTCCGTAGCAGCTTTTAATCCCAGTATAAACCAGTCTGTAGCAGCTTTTAATCCCAGTATAAACCAGTCTGTAGCAGCTTTTAATCCCAGTATAAACCAGTCTGTAGCAGCTTTTAATCCCAGTATAAACCAGTCTGTAGCAGCTTTTAATCCCAGTATAAACCAGTCTGTAGTAGCTTTTAATCCCAGTATAAACCAGTCTGTAGGAGCTTTTAATCCCAGTATATACCAGTGTGTAGCAGCTTTTAATCCCAGCATAAACCAGTCTGTAGCAGCTTTTAATCCCAGTATAAACCAGTGTGTAGCAGCTTTTAATCCCAGTATAAACCAGTCTGTAGCAGCTTTTAATCCCAGTATAAACCAGTCTGTAACAGCTTTTAATCCCAGTATAAACCAGTCTGTAACAGCTTTTAATCCCAGTATAAACCAGTCTGTAACAGCTTTTAATCCCAGTATAAACCAGTCTGTAGCAGCTTTTAATCCCAGTATAAACCAGTCTGTAACAGCTTTTAATCCCAGTATAAACCAGTCTGTAGCAGCTTTTAATCCCAGTATAAACCAGTGTGTAACAGCTTTTAATCCCAGTATAAACCAGTCTGTAGCAGCTTTTAATCCCAGTGTAAACCAGTCTGTAGCAGCTTTTGATCCCAGGATAAACCAGTCTGTAACAGCTTTTAATCCCAGTATAAACCAGTCTGTAGCAGTTTTTAATCCCAGCATAAACCAGTCTGTAGCAGCTTTTAATCCCAGTATAAACTAGTCTGTAGTAGCTTTTAATCCCAGTATAAACCAGTGTGTAGTAGTTTTTAATCCCAGTATAAACCAGTGTTTAACAGCTTTTAATCCCAGTATAAACCAGTCTGTAGCAGCTTTTGATCCCAGTATAAACCAGTCTGTAGCAGTTTTTAATCCCAGTATAAACCAGTCTGTAGCAGCTTTTAATCCCAGTATAAATCAGTGTGTAACAGCTTTTAATCCCAGTATAAACCAGTCTGTAACAGCTTTTAATCCCAGCATAAACCAGTCTGTAGCAGCTTTTAATCCCAGTATAAACCAGTCTGTAGTAGCTTTTAATCCGTGTGTAACAGCTTTTAATCCCACTATAAACCAGTGTTTAACAGCTTTTAATCCCAGTATAAACCAGTCCGTAGCAGCTTTTAATCCCAGTATAAACCAGTCTGTAGCAGCTTTTAATCCCAGTATAAACCAGTCTGTAGCAGTTTTTAATCCCAGTATAAACCAGTCTGTAGCAGCTTTTAATCCCAGTATAAACCAGTGTGTAACAGCTTTTAATCCCAGTATAAACCAGTCTGTAGCAGCTTTTAATCCCAGTATAAACCAGTCTGTAACAGCTTTTAATCCCAGTATAAACCAGTCTGTAGCAGCTTTTAATCCCAGTGTAAACCAGTGTGTAGCAGCTTTTAATCCCAGTATAAACCAGTCTGTAGCAGCTTTTAATCCCAGTATAAACCAGTCTGTAACAGCTTTTAATCCCAGTATAAACCAGTCTGTAACAGCTTTTAATCCCAGTATAAACCAGTCTGTAACAGCTTTTAATCCCAGTATAAACCAGTCTGTAACAGCTTTTAATCCCAGTATAAACCAGTCTGTAGCAGCTTTTAATCCCAGTGTAAACCAGTGTGTAGCAGCTTTTAATCCCAGTATAAACCAGTCTGTAGCAGCTTTTAATCCCAGTATAAACCAGTCTGTAACAGCTTTTAATCCCAGTATAAACCAGTCTGTAACAGCTTTTAATCCCAGTATAAACCAGTCTGTAACAGCTTTTAATCCCAGTATAAACCAGTGTGTAACAGCTTTTAATCCCAGTATAAACCAGTCTGTAACAGCTTTTAATCCCAGTATAAACCAGTCTGTAGTAGCTTTTAATCCCAGTATAAACCAGTGTGTAGCAGCTTTTAATCCCAGTATAAACCAGTGTTTAACAGCTTTTAATCCCAGTATAAACCAGTGTGTAGCAGCTTTTAATCCCAGTATAAACCAGTCTGTAGCAGCTTTTAATCCCAGTATAAACCAGTCTGTAGCAGCTTTTAATCCCAGTATAAACCAGTCTGTAGCAGTTTTTAATCCCAGCATAAACCAGTCTGTAGCAGCTTTTAATCCCAGTATAAACCAGTCTGTAACAACTTTTAATCCCAGTATAAACCAGTTTGTAGCAGCTTTTAATCCCAGTATAAACCAGTCTGTAACAGCTTTTAATCCCAGTATAAACCAGTCTGTAGCAGCTTTTAATCCCAGTATAAACCAGTGTGTAGCAGCTTTTAATCCCAGTATAAACCAGTCTGTAGCAGCTTTTAATCCCAGTATAAACCAGTCTGTAGCAGCTTTTAATCCCAGTATAAACCAGTCTGTAGCAGCTTTTAATCCCAGTATAAACCAGTGTGTAGCAGCTTTTAATCCCAGTATAAACCAGTCTGTAGCAGCTTTTAATCCCAGTATAAACCAGTGTTTAACAGCTTTTAATCCCAGTATAAACCAGTCTGTAGCAGCTTTTAATCCCAGTATAAACCAGTCTGTAGCAGCTTTTAATCCCAGTATAAACCAGTCTGTAACAGCTTTTAATCCCAGTATAAACCAGTCTGTAGCAGTTTTTAATCCCAGCATAAACCAGTCTGTAGCAGCTTTTAATCCCAGTATAAACCAGTCTGTAGCAGTTTTTAATCCCAGTATAAACCAGTCTGTAGCAGCTTTTAATCCCAGTATAAACCAGTGTGTAACAGCTTTTAATCCCAGTATAAACCAGTCTGTAGCAGCTTTTAATCCCAGTATAAACCAGTCTGTAGCAGCTTTTAATCCCAGTATAAACCAGTCTGTAGCAGTTTTTAATCCCAGTATAAACCAGTCTGTAGCAGCTTTTAATCCCAGTATAAACCAGTGTGTAACAGCTTTTAATCCCAGTATAAACCAGTCTGTAGCAGCTTTTAATCCCAGTATAAACCAGTGTTTAACAGCTTTTAATCCCAGTATAAACCAGTGTGTAACAGCTTTTAATCCCAGTATAAACCAGTCTGTAGCAGTTTTTAATCCCAGCATAAACCAGTCTGTAGCAGCTTTTAATCCCAGTATAAACTAGTCTGTAGTAGCTTTTAATCCCAGTATAAACCAGTGTGTAGTAGTTTTTAATCCCAGTATAAACCAGTGTTTAACAGCTTTTAATCCCAGTATAAACCAGTCTGTAGCAGCTTTTAATCCCAGTATAAACCAGTCTGTAGCAGTTTTTAATCCCAGTATAAACCAGTCTGTAGCAGCTTTTAATCCCAGTATAAACCAGTGTGTAACAGCTTTTAATCCCAGTATAAACCAGTCTGTAACAGCTTTTAATCCCAGCATAAACCAGTCTGTAGCAGCTTTTAATCCCAGTATAAACCAGTCTGTAGTAGCTTTTAATCCCAGTATAAACCAGTGTGTAACAGCTTTTAATCCCACTATAAACCAGTGTTTAACAGCTTTTAATCCCAGTATAAACCAGTCCGTAGCAGCTTTTAATCCCAGTATAAACCAGTCTGTAGCAGCTTTTAATCCCAGTATAAACCAGTCTGTAGCAGTTTTTAATCCCAGTATAAACCAGTCTGTAGCAGCTTTTAATCCCAGTATAAACCAGTGTGTAACAGCTTTTAATCCCAGTATAAACCAGTCTGTAGCAGCTTTTAATCCCAGTATAAACCAGTCTGTAACAGCTTTTAATCCCAGTATAAACCAGTCTGTAGCAGCTTTTAATCCCAGTGTAAACCAGTGTGTCGCAGCTTTTAATCCCAGTATAAACCAGTCTGTAGCAGCTTTTAATCCCAGTATAAACCAGTCTGTAACAGCTTTTAATCCCAGTATAAACCAGTCTGTAACAGCTTTTAATCCCAGTATAAACCAGTCTGTAACAGCTTTTAATCCCAGTATAAACCAGTCTGTAACAGCTTTTAATCCCAGTATAAACCAGTCTGTAGCAGCTTTTAATCCCAGTGTAAACCAGTGTGTAGCAGCTTTTAATCCCAGTATAAACCAGTCTGTAGCAGCTTTTAATCCCAGTATAAACCAGTGTTTAACAGCTTTTAATCCCAGTATAAACCAGTCTGTAACAGCTTTTAATCCCAGTATAAACCAGTCTGTAACAGCTTTTAATCCCAGTATAAACCAGTGTGTAACAGCTTTTAATCCCAGTATAAACCAGTCTGTAACAGCTTTTAATCCCAGTATAAACCAGTCTGTAGTAGCTTTTAATCCCAGTATAAACCAGTGTGTAGCAGCTTTTAATCCCAGTATAAACCAGTGTTTAACAGCTTTTAATCCCAGTATAAACCAGTGTGTAGCAGCTTTTAATCCCAGTATAAACCAGTGTGTAGCAGCTTTTAATCCCAGTATAAACCAGTCTGTAGCAGCTTTTAATCCCAGTATAAACCAGTCTGTAGCAGTTTTTAATCCCAGCATAAACCAGTCTGTAGCAGCTTTTAATCCCAGTATAAACCAGTCTGTAACAGCTTTTAATCCCAGTATAAACCAGTCTGTAGCAGCTTTTAATCCCAGTATAAACCAGTGTGTAACAGCTTTTAATCCCAGTATAAACCAGTCTGTAGCAGCTTTTAATCCCAGTGTAAACCGGTCTGTAGCAGCTTTTAATCCCAGGATAAACCAGTCTGTAACAGCTTTTAATCCCAGTATAAACCAGTCTGTAGCAGTTTTTAATCCCAGCATAAACCAGTCTGTAGCAGCTTTTAATCCCAGTATAAACTAGTCTGTAGTAGCTTTTAATCCCAGTATAAACCAGTGTGTAGTAGTTTTTAATCCCAGTATAAACCAGTGTTTAACAGCTTTTAATCCCAGTATAAACCAGTCTGTAGCAGCTTTTAATCCCAGTATAAACCAGTCTGTAGCAGTTTTTAATCCCAGTATAAACCAGTCTGTAGCAGCTTTTAATCCCAGTATAAACCAGTGTGTAACAGCTTTTAATCCCAGTATAAACCAGTCTGTAACAGCTTTTAATCCCAGCATAAACCAGTCTGTAGCAGCTTTTAATCCCAGTATAAACCAGTCTGTAGTAGCTTTTAATCCCAGTATAAACCAGTGTGTAACAGCTTTTAATCCCACTATAAACCAGTGTTTAACAGCTTTTAATCCCAGTATAAACCAGTCCGTAGCAGCTTTTAATCCCAGTATAAACCAGTCTGTAACAGCTTTTAATCCCAGTATAAACCAGTCTGTAGCAGCTTTTAATCCCAGTGTAAACCAGTGTGTAGCAGCTTTTAATCCCAGTATAAACCAGTCTGTAGCAGCTTTTAATCCCAGTATAAACCAGTGTTTAACAGCTTTTAATCCCAGTATAAACCAGTCTGTAACAGCTTTTAATCCCAGTATAAACCAGTCTGTAACAGCTTTTAATCCCAGTATAAACCAGTGTGTAACAGCTTTTAATCCCAGTATAAACCAGTCTGTAACAGCTTTTAATCCCAGTATAAACCAGTCTGTAGTAGCTTTTAATCCCAGTATAAACCAGTGTGTAGCAGCTTTTAATCCCAGTATAAACCAGTGTTTACCAGCTTTTAATCCCAGTATAAACCAGTCTGTAGCAGCTTTTAATCCCAGTATAAACCAGTCTGTAGCAGCTTTTAATCCCAGTATAAACCAGTCTGTAGCAGCTTTTAATCCCAGTATAAACCAGTCTGTAGTAGCTTTTAATCCCAGTATAAACCAGTCTGTAGGAGCTTTTAATCCCAGTATATACCAGTGTGTAGCAGCTTTTAATCCCAGCATAAACCAGTCTGTAGCAGCTTTTAATCCCAGCATAAACCAGTCTGTAGCAGCTTTTAATCCCAGTATAAACCAGTCTGTAGTAGCTTTTAATCCCAGTATAAACCAGTGTGTAGCAGCTTTTAATCCCAGTATAAACCAGTGTTTAACAGCTTTTAATCCCAGTATAAACCAGTCTGTAGCAGCTTTTAATCCCAGTATAAACCAGTGTGTAGCAGCTTTTAATCCCAGTATAAACCAGTCTGTAGCAGCTTTTAATCCCAGTATAAACCAGTCTGTAGCAGTTTTTAATCCCAGCATAAACCAGTCTGTAGCAGCTTTTAATCCCAGTATAAACCAGTCTGTAGCAGTTTTTAATCCCAGTATAAACCAGTGTGTAACAGCTTTTAATCCCAGTATAAACCAGTCTGTAGCAGCTTTTAATCCCAGTGTAAACCAGTCTGTAGCAGCTTTTAATCCCAGGATAAACCAGTCTGTAACAGCTTTTAATCCCAGTATAAACCAGTCTGTAGCAGTTTTTAATCCCAGCATAAACCAGTCTGTAGCAGCTTTTAATCCCAGTATAAACTAGTCTGTAGTAGCTTTTAATCCCAGTATAAACCAGTGTGTAGTAGTTTTTAATCCCAGTATAAACCAGTGTTTAACAGCTTTTAATCCCAGTATAAACCAGTCTGTAGCAGCTTTTAATCCCAGTATAAACCAGTCTGTAGCAGTTTTTAATCCCAGTATAAACCAGTCTGTAGCAGCTTTTAATCCCAGTATAAACCAGTGTGTAGTAGTTTTTAATCCCAGTATAAACCAGTGTTTAACAGCTTTTAATCCCAGTATAAACCAGTCTGTAGCAGCTTTTAATCCCAGTATAAACCAGTCTGTAGCAGTTTTTAATCCCAGTATAAACCAGTCTGTAGCAGCTTTTAATCCCAGTATAAACCAGTGTGTAACAGCTTTTAATCCCAGTATAAACCAGTCTGTAACAGCTTTTAATCCCAGCATAAACCAGTCTGTAGCAGCTTTTAATCCCAGTATAAACCAGTCTGTAGTAGCTTTTAATCCCAGTATAAACCAGTCTGTAACAGCTTTTAATCCCAGTATAAACCAGTCTGTAGCAGCTTTTAATCCCAGCATGAACCAGTCTGTAGCAGCTTTTAATCCCAGTACAAACCAGTCTGTAGCAGCTTTTAATCCCAGTATAAACCAGTCTGTAGCAGCTTTTAATCCCAGTATAAACCAGTCTGTAGCAGCTTTTAATCCCAGTATAAACCAGTCTGTAGTAGCTTTTAATCCCAGTATAAACCAGTCTGTAGGAGCTTTTAATCCCAGTATATACCAGTGTGTAGCAGCTTTTAATCCCAGCATAAACCAGTCTGTAGCAGCTTTTAATCCCAGCATAAACCAGTCTGTAGCAGCTTTTAATCCCAGTATAAACCAGTCTGTAGTAGCTTTTAATCCCAGTATAAACCAGTGTGTAGCAGCTTTTAATCCCAGTATAAACCAGTGTTTAACAGCTTTTAATCCCAGTATAAACCAGTCTGTAGCAGCTTTTAATCCCAGTATAAACCAGTCTGTAGCAGCTTTTAATCCCAGTATAAACCAGTCTGTAGCAGCTTTTAATCCCAGTATAAACCAGTCTGTAGCAGTTTTTAATCCCAGCATAAACCAGTCTCTAGCAGCTTTTAATCCCAGTATAAACTAGTCTGTAGTAGCTTTTAATCCCAGTATAAACCAGTGTGTAACAGCTTTTAATCCCAGTATAAACCAGTCTGTAACAGCTTTTAATCCCAGTATAAACCAGTCTGTAGCAGCTTTTAATCCCAGTGTAAACCAGTGTGTAGCAGCTTTTAAACCCAGTATAAACCAGTCTGTAGCAGCTTTTAATCCCAGTATAAACCAGTGTTTAACAGCTTTTAATCCCAGTATAAACCAGTCTGTAACAGCTTTTGATCCCAGTATAAACCAGTCTGTAGTAGCTTTTAATCCCAGTATAAACCAGTGTGTAGCAGCTTTTAATCCCAGTATAAACCAGTGTGTAACAGCTTTTAATCCCAGTATAAACCAGTCTGTAACAGCTTTTAATCCCAGCATAAACCAGTCTGTAGCAGCTTTTAATCCCAGTATAAACCAGTCTGTAGTAGCTTTTAATCCCAGTATAAACCAGTCTGTAGCAGCTTTTAATCCCAGTGTAAACCAGTGTGTAGCAGCTTTTAAACCCAGTATAAACCAGTCTGTAGCAGCTTTTAATCCCAGTATAAACCAGTGTTTAACAGCTTTTAATCCCAGTATAAACCAGTCTGTAACAGCTTTTGATCCCAGTATAAACCAGTCTGTAACAGCTTTTAATCCCAGTATAAACCAGTGTGTAACAGCTTTTAATCCCAGTATAAACCAGTCTGTAACAGCTTTTAATCCCAGTATAAACCAGTCTGTAGTAGCTTTTAATCCCAGTATAAACCAGTGTGTAGCAGCTTTTAATCCCAGTATAAACCAGTGTTTAACAGCTTTTAATCCCAGTATAAACCAGTGTGTAGCAGCTTTTAATCCCAGTATAAACCAGTGTGTAGCAGCTTTTAATCCCAGTATAAACCAGTCTGTAGCAGCTTTTAATCCCAGTATAAACCAGTCTGTAGCAGTTTTTAATCCCAGCATAAACCAGTCTGTAGCAGCTTTTAATCCCAGTATAAACCAGTCTGTAGTAGCTTTTAATCCCAGTATAAACCAGTGTGTAGCAGCTTTTAATCCCAGTATAAACCAGTGTGTAACAGCTTTTAATCCCAGTATAAACCAGTCTGTAACAGCTTTTAATCCCAGCATAAACCAGTCTGTAGCAGCTTTTAATCCCAGTATAAACCAGTCTGTAGTAGCTTTTAATCCCAGTATAAACCAGTCTGTAGCAGCTTTTAATCCCAGTGTAAACCAGTGTGTAGCAGCTTTTAAACCCAGTATAAACCAGTGTGTAACAGCTTTTAATCCCAGTATAAACCAGTCTGTAACAGCTTTTAATCCCAGCATAAACCAGTCTGTAGCAGCTTTTAATCCCAGTATAAACCAGTCTGTAGTAGCTTTTAATCCCAGTATAAACCAGTCTGTAGCAGCTTTTAATCCCAGTGTAAACCAGTGTGTAGCAGCTTTTAAACCCAGTATAAACCAGTCTGTAGCAGCTTTTAATCCCAGTATAAACCAGTGTTTAACAGCTTTTAATCCCAGTATAAACCAGTCTGTAACAGCTTTTGATCCCAGTATAAACCAGTCTGTAACAGCTTTTAATCCCAGTATAAACCAGTGTGTAACAGCTTTTAATCCCAGTATAAACCAGTCTGTAACAGCTTTTAATCCCAGTATAAACCAGTCTGTAGTAGCTTTTAATCCCAGTATAAACCAGTGTGTAGCAGCTTTTAATCCCAGTATAAACCAGTGTTTAACAGCTTTTAATCCCAGTATAAACCAGTGTGTAGCAGCTTTTAATACCAGTATAAACCAGTGTGTAGCAGCTTTTAATCCCAGTATAAACCAGTCTGTAGCAGCTTTTAATCCCAGTATAAACCAGTCTGTAGCAGTTTTTAATCCCAGCATAAACCAGTCTGTAGCAGCTTTTAATCCCAGTATAAACCAGTCTGTAGCAGTTTTTAATCCCAGTATAAACCAGTGTGTAACAGCTTTTAATCCCAGTATAAACCAGTCTGTAGCAGCTTTTAATCCCAGTGTAAACCAGTCTGTAGCAGCTTTTAATCCCAGGATAAACCAGTCTGTAACAGCTTTTAATCCCAGTATAAACCAGTCTGTAGCAGTTTTTAATCCCAGCATAAACCAGTCTGTAGCAGCTTTTAATCCCAGTATAAACTAGTCTGTAGTAGCTTTTAATCCCAGTATAAACCAGTGTGTAGTAGTTTTTAATCCCAGTATAAACCAGTGTTTAACAGCTTTTAATCCCAGTATAAACCAGTCTGTAGCAGCTTTTAATCCCAGTATAAACCAGTCTGTAGCAGTTTTTAATCCCAGTATAAACCAGTCTGTAGCAGCTTTTAATCCCAGTATAAACCAGTGTGTAGTAGTTTTTAATCCCAGTATAAACCAGTGTTTAACAGCTTTTAATCCCAGTATAAACCAGTCTGTAGCAGCTTTTAATCCCAGTATAAACCAGTCTGTAGCAGTTTTTATTCCCAGTATAAACCAGTCTGTAGCAGCTTTTAATCCCAGTATAAACCAGTGTGTAGCAACTTTTAATCCCAGTATAAACCAGTCTGTAACAGCTTTTAATCTCAGTATAAACCAGTCTGTAGCAGCTTTTAATCCCAGTATAAACCAGTCTGTAGTAGCTTTTAATCCCAGTATAAACCAGTCTGTAACAGCTTTTAATCCCAGTATAAACCAGTCTGTAGCAGCTTTTAATCCCAGCATGAACCAGTCTGTAGCAGCTTTTAATCCCAGTACAAACCAGTCTGTAGCAGCTTTTAATCCCAGTATAAACCAGTCTGTAGCAGCTTTTAATCCCAGTATAAACCAGTCTGTAGCAGCTTTTAATCCCAGTATAAACCAGTCTGTAGTAGCTTTTAATCCCAGTATAAACCAGTCTGTAGGAGCTTTTAATCCCAGTATATACCAGTGTGTAGCAGCTTTTAATCCCAGCATAAACCAGTCTGTAGCAGCTTTTAATCCCAGCATAAACCAGTCTGTAGCAGCTTTTAATCCCAGTATAAACCAGTCTGTAGTAGCTTTTAATCCCAGTATAAACCAGTGTGTAGCAGCTTTTAATCCCAGTATAAACCAGTGTTTAACAGCTTTTAATCCCAGTATAAACCAGTCTGTAGCAGCTTTTAATCCCAGTATAAACCAGTCTGTAGCAGCTTTTAATCCCAGTATAAACCAGTCTGTAGCAGCTTTTAATCCCAGTATAAACCAGTCTGTAGCAGTTTTTAATCCCAGCATAAACCAGTCTCTATCAGCTTTTAATCCCAGTATAAACTAGTCTGTAGTAGCTTTTAATCCCAGTATAAACCAGTGTGTAACAGCTTTTAATCCCAATATAAACCAGTGTTTAACAGCTTTTAATCCCAGTATAAACCAGTCTGTAGCAGCTTTTAATCCCAGTATAAACCAGTCTGTAGCAGCCTTTAATCCCAGTATAAACCAGTCTGTAGTAGCTTTTAATCCCAGTATAAACCAGTCTGTAGGAGCTTTTAATCCCAGTATATACCAGTGTGTAGCAGCTTTTAATCCCAGCATAAACCAGTCTGTAGCAGCTTTTAATCCCAGCATAAACCAGTCTGTAGCAGCTTTTAATCCCAGTATAAACCAGTCTGTAGTAGCTTTTAATCCCAGTATAAACCAGTGTGTAGCAGCTTTTAATCCCAGTATAAACCAGTGTTTAACAGCTTTTAATCCCAGTATAAACCAGTCTGTAGCAGCTTTTAATCCCAGTATAAACCAGTCTGTAGCAGCTTTTAATCCCAGTATAAACCAGTCTGTAGCAGCTTTTAATCCCAGTATAAACCAGTCTGTAGCAGTTTTTAATCCCAGCATAAACCAGTCTGTAGCAGCTTTTAATCCCAGTATAAACCAGTCTGTAACAGCTTTTAATCCCAGTATAAACCAGCCTGTAGCAGCTTTTAATCCCAGTATAAACCAGTCTGTAACAGCTTTTAATCCCAGTATAAACCAGTCTGTAGCAGCTTTTAATCCCAGTATAAACCAGTGTGTAGCAGCTTTTAATCCCAGTATAAACCAGTCTGTAGCAGCTTTTAATCCCAGTATAAACCAGTCTGTAACAGCTTTTAATCCCAGTATAAACCAGTCTGTAGCAGCTTTTAATCCCAGTATAAACCAGTGTGTAGCAGCTTTTAATCCCAGTATAAACCAGTCTGTAGCAGCTTTTAATCCCAGTATAAACCAGTCTGTAACAGCTTTTAATCCCAGTATAAACCATTGTGTAACAGCTTTTAATCCCAGTATAAACCAGTCTGTAACAGCTTTTAATCCCAGTATAAACCAGTCTGTAGCAGCTTTTAATCCCAGTATAAACCAGTCTGTAACAGCTTTTAATCCCAGTATAAACCAGTCTGTAGCAGTTTTTAATCCCAGTATAAACCAGTGTGTAACAGCTTTTAATCCCAGTATAAACCAGTCTGTAGCAGCTTTTAATCCCAGTGTAAACCAGTCTGTAGCAGCTTTTAATCCCAGGATAAACCAGTCTGTAACAGCTTTTAATCCCAGTATAAACCAGTCTGTAGCAGTTTTTAATCCCAGCATAAACCAGTCTGTAGCAGCTTTTAATCCCAGTATAAACCAGTCTGTAGTAGCTTTTAATCCCAGTATAAACCAGTGTGTAGTAGTTTTTAATCCCAGTATAAACCAGTGTTTAACAGCTTTTAATCCCAGTATAAACCAGTCTGTAGCAGCTTTTAATCCCAGTATAAACCAGTCTGTGGCAGTTTTTAATCCCAGTATAAACCAGTCTGTAGCAGCTTTTAATCCCAGTATAAACCAGTGTGTAACAACTTTTAATCCCAGTATAAACTAGTCTGTAACAGCTTTTAATCCCAGTATAAACCAGTCTGTAGCAGCTTTTAATCCCA
The DNA here is from genome assembly GCF_017639745.1 of Melanotaenia boesemani. NCBI lineage: Eukaryota > Metazoa > Chordata > Actinopteri > Atheriniformes > Melanotaeniidae > Melanotaenia > Melanotaenia boesemani. The sequence goes on along the minus strand of NC_055698.1, from coordinate 32,610,321 downwards.
GTATAAACCAGTCTGTAGCAGCTTTTAATCCCAGTATAAACCAGTCTGTAACAGCTTTTAATCCCAGTATAAACCAGTGTGTAGCAGCTTTTAATCCCAGTATAAACCAGTCTGTAGCAGCTTTTAATCCCAGTATAAACCAGTCTGTAGCAGCTTTTAATCCCAGCATAAACCAGTCTGTAGCAGCTTTTAATCCCAGTATAAACCAGTCTGTAACAGCTTTTAATCCCAGTATAAACCAGTCTGTAGCAGCTTTTAATCCCAGTATAAACCAGTCTGTAGCAGCTTTTAATCCCAGTATAAACCAGTCTGTAGCATCTTTTAATCCCAGTATAAACCAGTCTGTAGCAGCTTTTAATCCCAGTATAAACCAGTCTGTAACTGCTTTTAATCCCAGTATAAACCAGTCTGTAGCAGCTTTTAATCCCAGTATAAACCAGTCTGTAGCAGCTTTTAATCCCAGTATAAACCAGTCTGTAACTGCTTTTAATCCCAGTATAAACCAGTCTGTAGCAGCTTTTAATCCCAGTATAAACCAGTCTGTAGCAGCTTTTAATCCCAGTATAAACCAGTCTGTAAACCAGTCTGTAGCAGCTTTTAATCCCAGTATAAACCAGTGTGTAGCAGCTTTTAATCCCAGTATAAACCAGTGTGTAGCAGCTTTTAATCCCAGTATAAACCAGTCTGTAGCAGCTTTTAATCCCAGTATAAACCAGTCTGTAGCAGCTTTTAATCCCAGTATAAACCAGTGTGTAGCAGCTTTTAATCCCAGTATAAACCAGTCTGTAACAGCTTTTAATCCCAGTATAAACCAGTCTGTAACAGCTTTTAATCCCAGTATAAACCAGTGTGTAGCAGCTTTTAATCCCAGTATAAACCAGTCTGTAGCAGCTTTTAATCCAGTATAAACCAGTGTGTAGCAGCTTTTAATCCCAGTATAAACCAGTCTGTAGCAGCTTTTAATCCCAGTATAAACCAGTCTGTAGCAGCTTTTAATCCCACTACAAACCAGTCTGTAACAGCTTTTAATCCCAGTATAAACCAGTCTGTAGCAGCTTTTAATCCCAGTATAAACCAGTCTGTAGCAGCTTTTAATCCCAGCATAAACCAGTCTGTAGCAGCTTTTAATCCCAGTATAAACCAGTCTGTAGTAGCTTTTAATCCCAGTATAAACCAGTGTGTAGCAGCTTTTAATCCCAGTATAAACCAGTGTTTAACAGCTTTTAATCCCAGTATAAACCAGTCTGTAGCAGCTTTTAATCCCAGTATAAACCAGTCTGTAGCAGCTTTTAATCCCAGTATAAACCAGTCTGTAGCAGCTTTTAATCCCAGTATAAACCAGTCTGTAGCAGCTTTTAATCCCAGCATAAACCAGTCTGTAGCAGCTTTTAATCCCAGTATAAACCAGTCTGTAACAGCTTTTAATCCCAGTATAAACCAGCCTGTAGCAGCTTTTAATCCCAGTATAAACCAGTCTGTAACAGCTTTTAATCCCAGTATAAACCAGTCTGTAGCAGCTTTTAATCCCAGTATAAACCAGTGTGTAGCAGCTTTTAATCCCAGTATAAACCAGTCTGTAGCAGCTTTTAATCCCAGTATAAACCAGTCTGTAACAGCTTTTAATCCCAGTATAAACCAGTCTGTAGCAGCTTTTAATCCCAGTATAAACCAGTGTGTAGCAGCTTTTAATCCCAGTATAAACCAGTCTGTAGCAGCTTTTAATCCCAGTATAAACCAGTCTGTAACAGCTTTTAATCCCAGTATAAACCATTGTGTAACAGCTTTTAATCCCAGTATAAACCAGTCTGTAACAGCTTTTAATCCCAGTATAAACCAGTCTGTAGCAGCTTTTAATCCCAGTATAAACCAGTCTGTAACAGCTTTTAATCCCAGTATAAACCAGTCTGTAGCAGTTTTTAATCCCAGTATAAACCAGTGTGTAACAGCTTTTAATCCCAGTATAAACCAGTCTGTAGCAGCTTTTAATCCCAGTGTAAACCAGTCTGTAGCAGCTTTTAATCCCAGGATAAACCAGTCTGTAACAGCTTTTAATCCCAGTATAAACCAGTCTGTAGCAGTTTTTAATCCCAGCATAAACCAGTCTGTAGCAGCTTTTAATCCCAGTATAAACCAGTCTGTAGTAGCTTTTAATCCCAGTATAAACCAGTGTGTAGTAGTTTTTAATCCCAGTATAAACCAGTGTTTAACAGCTTTTAATCCCAGTATAAACCAGTCTGTAGCAGCTTTTAATCCCAGTATAAACCAGTCTGTGGCAGTTTTTAATCCCAGTATAAACCAGTCTGTAGCAGCTTTTAATCCCAGTATAAACCAGTGTGTAACAGCTTTTAATCCCAGTATAAACTAGTCTGTAACAGCTTTTAATCCCAGTATAAACCAGTCTGTAGCAGCTTTTAATCCCAGTATAAACCAGTCTGTAGCAGCTTTTAATCCCAGTATAAACCAGTCTGTAACAGCTTTTAATCCCAGTATAAACCAGTGTGTAGCAGCTTTTAATCCCAGTATAAACCAGTCTGTAGCAGCTTTTAATCCCAGTATAAACCAGTCTGTAGCAGCTTTTAATCCCAGCATAAACCAGTCTGTAGCAGCTTTTAATCCCAGTATAAACCAGTCTGTAACAGCTTTTAATCCCAGTATAAACCAGTCTGTAGCAGCTTTTAATCCCAGTATAAACCAGTCTGTAGCAGCTTTTAATCCCAGTATAAACCAGTCTGTAGCATCTTTTAATCCCAGTATAAACCAGTCTGTAGCAGCTTTTAATCCCAGTATAAACCAGTCTGTAACTGCTTTTAATCCCAGTATAAACCAGTCTGTAGCAGCTTTTAATCCCAGTATAAACCAGTCTGTAGCAGCTTTTAATCCCAGTATAAACCAGTCTGTAACTGCTTTTAATCCCAGTATAAACCAGTCTGTAGCAGCTTTTAATCCCAGTATAAACCAGTCTGTAAACCAGTCTGTAGCAGCTTTTAATCCCAGTATAAACCAGTGTGTAGCAGCTTTTAATCCCAGTATAAACCAGTGTGTAGCAGCTTTTAATCCCAGTATAAACCAGTCTGTAGCAGCTTTTAATCCCAGTATAAACCAGTCTGTAGCAGCTTTTAATCCCAGTATAAACCAGTGTGTAGCAGCTTTTAATCCCAGTATAAACCAGTCTGTAACAGCTTTTAATCCCAGTATAAACCAGTCTGTAACAGCTTTTAATCCCAGTATAAACCAGTGTGTAGCAGCTTTTAATCCCAGTATAAACCAGTCTGTAGCAGCTTTTAATCCCAGTATAAACCAGTGTGTAGCAGCTTTTAATCCCAGTATAAACCAGTCTGTAGCATCTTTTAATCCCAGTATAAACCAGTCTGTAGCAGCTTTTAATCCCACTACAAACCAGTCTGTAACAGCTTTTAATCCCAGTATAAACCAGTCTGTAGCAGCTTTTAATCCCAGTATAAACCAGTCTGTAGCAGCTTTTAATCCCAGTATAAACCAGTGTGTAGCAGCTGTCAGATTGGGAGGTAAAATGATGTAAAATGAATGTATGAATAGATGTAGCAGCATAAAGGTCGACCAGAAGAAGAAAGCAGAATTTATTACTAACAGAACTTTGTAGAAATAACACACAGATCAACAGTGACCAAACCTTTTCTCATCTCATCGTTCTCTCAAGTCTTTCAGGAGAAAAAATATTGTTATTGAAACAAACACACAACAGAAACTATTTCCATGTTTCCACTTTTTCCTCATTTCCAGTTATTCCTGCTACTATTTACCTGCTATCCTCACTAAACCAACTCCAGCTCAGCTGCTTTGTGGCGCCACCGTGCATCAGAAACGTCTTCTTGGCTTTATTCCAGCCATAGAGGAGCATTATTTTTCTTCTTTTCACACACACATAGAACTTTCTGCTCACTGGTTGATCTTTGGCTGCTCCTGATTGGACGTTACTGTCAATCTAAGCTCTCTGATTGGTGGAAAGTCTGACAGGAAGTGGCTTCATCATCATGTCCAGGTCTAAATAGAGGTCTCTTAGCAACATAGTAGTGATGGTGATGTTTTTATGGTGAAATGTGATAAATAATGCTGTTATCATGGATCATTGTGGATTTACCAGATAGAGTCTCTGAATAAAACTACATTTAGTGGCTGGATTGTAAACCTCCTGGACGGGATAGAAATGCTGGAAAACTTCTGTAGATCAGCTAAAGGGTTAAATATCCATCACATTTACCCCACAGAGACACACACCACAGCTCCTGAGACGCTGGTGGTGATATAAGCGTGTCCTCATCCAGAGATCTAGCATTTTAAAGGGTTCATTGAGTAACTCACTGAACCAACTGTCTTCAGGATGTGTAGCAGCCTGAAATGTAAATTAGGACTTAAACTAATTTAATTTTCCTTCCATTTTTTCTGCGTTTTGTACATGGTTTCCACTTTTCACTAGATTCAAATTAGTCTTCCTCCTACTTTGATCAGGTTTAGGCCTTAAACCTTGGTTAGGTTTAGGAAATTGTGATGATATTTTTAAATACTGTTCTGAATAAACATTGTTGGACCTCCAACACTTCTCATTTATACCTGTGCAGCATCAGTGGAATGCAGGAACCTGAATGTTTGTTTCTTCTCCCTTCAGACTTATTTACATATCATTTTGTTTTCAATATGCCCAAATATAAACTAACAGGGTTTTTTAAATATTCAAACATTTTTTCCTCTTTCCTTATAAAACCTGTTCTGTCATCATGTAAATCTGAGAGGTTTGAAGGCTGAAACACACTCCTGTCTGTCTGATTGCTGATTCCAGCATCTGGAGGGACTTTTTTTATCCGAGCTTGGTCATGAAAAGACGGGGACTTCCTTAGCTGCTCCTCTAGCAGTGTTGATGAGCAGCAGGATTATTCATACCCCGAAGTGGCTGGAAAAGAAAAGCACAGCTGCTCTGCAGGACTCTCCTCCTGAACAAAAGCATCTTCTGTTTGTCCCTCTGTAACTGATAATCAAAGGGGTTGTGCTGTTTTCTATTTGTGTTTCTTTGATATCAAAAATAGATATTTATTGGGAGTGAGCTTCTAAAGAAAGAGAGTATTCATAAGGGGATGCCTGAGTGTCATATTTCTGTTGGTACCATGAGGTGCTTGGATAAAGATGATGTAGCTGAAGTATTTATGGGGTGGCATCCTCTCACCTCCCCTCTTTCTTCCTCTGTCAACTTCCTAGTGCTGCAGATATACACACTGCCTGTATAAACAGTACAATGGTTTTGGTAGCTAAGCTGTCCTGTGGAGATAAGTGCTTATTATGCACACATCACAGTGGACAGTTTTTCATTTAAACAGCCTGACAGAAACCAGGCGCAGTGCAAACACACACCTTTCTCCCCAGCTATCAGCATTTTCATTTAGAGGTGGGTCGCGGCTGTAAAAGCTGAATTATGAGGCCATGATGTCAACGATTTGTATCTGCAGAGAGACAGAAGCAGCTTTAAATTTAACTGTGAATAAAACGTCTGTTTCCGTGCGTTCGCCGCAGCAGCTGCTGATGGACTGCCTGATTCTTTGTTTACACCACACCATATGATGTTACATAACAGAAGCTGTTGCTGTGGCAACGCCAAGGGCTCCCCTCCCACCATTCAAACACATATTTACACACTCTGCTCAGTTTTTCAGCCTCACAACAGGTGGATTTAATGCTATCGATCATCACTGTAAAGGACACGAGCAGCAACGTTCAGACCAGAACGTTTCACCAGGAGGGAAAACATCTAATCACGGCACAGTTTGACCAACAAACCTGCAGAAACAATCCTCTGATTTATGGCTTTCCATGCAAAGCAGAGCCAAGAAAAAACTGGATTGGAGTTCCAAGACAGAACAACATATATGTGGTCTTCATCTCTATGTGAGGGATCAGTTCTGCAGATGGACCGAAGGTCGGGCAGCAGCACCAGCTTTGTGCCATTTTCTGGACCCAAACCGAATGACCAGCAACAAACTTCTCAGTTAATCAGTCCCAGACGCTTTTTTCTTACGATTAAATTTAACACAGTGGCCCCAATTTCTGCTGTTTTTATATACAGTCCCCACAACATCTGAAAAGCTGGGAAAGAAGTATTCATCTGAAAAGACGAAAACCAAGAATGAGCAGAGAAAAATATTAAAATCAACTAATGTGTCAGCAAACTGGACAAAAACATTAGTTCTGAGTGATCTTTGAATTTGACATAAATTGATATTTCTATTATAATTTTCCATTTTTAAACGTTGTATAAATGTCTCTATTTCCATCCAGCGAGGAGGGAAGAGCTTTGAGGGAGAAGGTGAATAAAATTGAGCGATTTTGTTCTCGTTCATCTGCACAGATTGGAGCAAACGTGGACATTTCTTTAATTAATTTAATTTAATTAATCTTTGTTTGCTCAGGTTAAGTTTTTCTTATCACCTCTGTTCGCTGAGAATGAGGCAGAATAATAAGACCGGATACACAGGGAGCAACATTCCCACCAGCCTCCTGGAAACACTCGGATCCAGCAGGCCTCAGAAAACCACCGAGCTAAAGAAGGTGGAGCTGCTCAGTACTGAGGCGGGTTTTTAACATGGGGGCGCTTTGATTGTAAACCTTTGATGAGCCGATGAACTGAGTTTTTGTCTGTTTTCCTGCTTCCAATCCACCCACAGGCAGATGTAAATACTTGTACTTTCCCTGGTCTTAAGACTTTGTTGAAGACTGTAACTTTTTATTATTGAAGATGTACAAAAAAGATCTCAAGTCAAAGCAAATGAACACCGCAGAGGTAAAAAGAAAAAACATGTTAAACACACTGATTTTTGAGCCTCCACAGAAGACGATGGAGGTGACGAGCGAAGATGAGCTGCTGCTCTGCTGCTTTCACCTTTTTAAAATTCACTTTCAAGGAAACTGCCAGCAGCTACAAAGGAAGGATGACGGCTGACGGTGGGAAGTTCTCATCGCTTCCCTCCTTTTCATTTCCACACTGTCTTTAAAGTTTCATGAAAGAACCGACTATCTGCCTCTCTGTACCGAAGCTGGAGCAGTTTATCTCCTACACCTGTTCTCTACTCATCTACTCATGTTTATTTATTTATCCAGTGAAAATAAACGAAACAAGGAAAAAGAGGAGCTAGAGGCCACCGCCTCCTGAAACCAAAGTCTGCTGTGATTGGTCAGCTCCACTGGTCTGATCAGGTCCCACCAACTACCAGCTCTGCTAAAGTCCTACATTTAAAAACGTATTTTACTGGACAAAAATGTGAAAATAATCTGAGAAGTTTGCAGCATTTTCCAGCGCTTTGCCTTTCTATCAACTTTAGCTGCTGGAAAATTATGATCTGCAACATTATCATGGGCAAAAAGTTATCTCACACATCAGAACCATCAATTAAATAAACAAACCCACAATTAAAACGTACATGTGGAGCTCCCCAGGGATGTGAAGGACCTTTTCTGACAACGTTTGTGTAATTTTAAAAGCACTGAAGAATATTATTCAGAGATGAAACCAACTTCAGTAGCAGCGACTCGGAGCAACTTCTGAATAAAGTCGAAAATTATGTAAATTTAAGATTTGTTCTAATCAGAATGAATTAACAGTAAACGTAAATAAAATTAAATCAGTAATATTTGGAAATTGTTTAACCTTAAATGGAAGGAGTATCTGAAATCAAAAGTCCTGGAGATTTTGATTCATGGAATTTACATAATCTTGCTGGACTTGACCGAAGGGGACAGAAAAAAGGAGAACAGTGAACAGAAGTAAAAAGAAAAGTAGAAAAAAGGAAGAGGAGACAACGATAAAGGTGTAAACCTAAAGAATGGATTAATCATCCCATAAACATCCTGGGAGGGAAACTGCTCAGTTAAAAAATCTTAAATTTGTTAAATAAGCTAGTTTTTAGTATTTTATGAGTTGCTGAGCTGAGTTTAATTAAACTATTAAAAGCAGGACAGTCAGGAAGTTACAGACTGTCCATGTCGCCCGGACGTCGCCCAGACGTCGCCCGGATGTCGCCCAGACCGGAGGATCAAGATTAAACTCAGCTGGACGTGAATCCATTAGCGAGGTAGTGACTGTTGGTGTGTATGCGGTTGGTGTGTATGCGGTTGGTGTGTATGCGGATGGTGTGTATGCGGTTGGTGTGTATGCGGTTGGTGTGTATGCGGTTGGTGTGTATGTGGTTGGTGTGTATGCGGATGGTGTGTATGTGGTTGGTGTGTATGCGGTTGGTGTGTATGCGGTTGGTGTGTATGTGGTTGGTGTGTATGCGGATGGTGTGTATGTGGTTGGTGTGTATGCGGTTGGTGTGTATGCGGTTGGTGTGTATGCGGTTGGTGTGTATGTGGTTGGTGTGTATGCGGTTGGTGTGTATGCGGTTGGTGTGTATGTGGTTGGTGTGTATGCGGATGGTGTGTATGCGGTTGGTGTGTATGCGGATGGTGTGTATGTGGTTGGTGTGTATGCGGTTGGTGTGTATGTGGTTGGTGTGTATGCGGATGGTGTGTATGCGGTTGGTGTGTATGTGGTTGGTGTGTATGCGGATGGTGTGTATGTGGTTGGTGTGTATGCGGATGGTGTGTATGTGGTTGGTGTGTATGCGGTTGGTGTGTATGCGGTTGGTGTGTATGTGGTTGGTGTGTATGTGGTTGGTGTGTATGTGGTTGGTGTGTATGCGGATGGTGTGTATGCGGTTGGTGTGTATGCGGTTGGTGTGTATGTGGTTGGTGTGTATGTGGTTGGTGTGTATGCGGATGGTGTGTATGTGGTTGGTGTGTATGCGGATGGTGTGTATGCGGTTGGTGTGTATGTGGTTGGTGTGTATGTGGTTGGTGTGTATGTGGTTGGTGTGTATGTGGTTGGTGTGTATGCGGATGGTGTGTATGCGGTTGGTGTGTATGCGGTTGGTGTGTATGTGGTTGGTGTGTATGTGGTTGGTGTGTATGCGGTTGGTGTGTATGTGGTTGGTGTGTATGCGGTTGGTGTGTATGTGGTTGGTGTGTATGTGGTTGGTGTGCCGTCCATCATGGCTGTGCAGTGAATACATGATGAAGACTCAGCCTTCGTTTCACCTTCAGACATCAGCTGCAGAGAGCTGACGTTCAGGACTCTCTTCAGGTTTGAGCCCAACATGAAGCAGCTTTTCTAAGCACCGTGTGTGGAATCAGTGTTGAATCAGCACAGCAGAAGTGGAAGGATGATGCCAAACCCTAAACCATGAGGAGGAAAAGTCTCTGGCTTTAAACGTAGCTCTTCTGGGAAAATACAGTTGAGGGAAACTCTGTTTTTGCCCTGTCCCGCTCTCAGTGTCCTTCTAAATTTCCCATTTTTTCAACATTCCCTTGTGACCTACTTATGGTCCAGAGGGAAAAAAGGCCGTTTTAAAGCCAGCCCTGAAAGCATGGCCAGCGTACTCTCTGGAGTCTGACTGCAGAGTTTCCACCCAGCTGCAGACACCAACCTGTGGCCGAGGCCGTGACGATCCACAGCCACAGGATCTGGGCTTACAGAGGCCAGACTGGGATCCTGGATCCTGCAGAAGGGGAGTGTTTTCAGGAGAAGCCTGGTGTGTCAACATTTCCAGTTACGTCAGCAGCGAAGGGAAAAATCCCACCTGTTGGGAAGGCCAGGCTCTGCTAATGAGGGAAAATTTTACGAGTGTCTGTGTGTATAACCACGCATACACAGCAGTTTGATAGAAGAACTTAAATTATGCCTTTTAAACGGAGCAGCGATATAAATAAAGACCATAGTGTGAACATTGAAACTTTATCTAAAGTTACAAATTCTACACTCAGCCAAATGCTGCTTACCTTTTACTTTTCATCCTTTATTCCCACTTTTTCTGCCTCCCGGTCCCTCTCTGCTGTTTTCTAGCTGGCCCGTACCATTACACTGCCTCCGAGTGCGGGAGCATTTTAAGCCACATTAGGCAGGTTGGCGGGTGTTCATTTAGAGTCCTGCACATAACTGTAATATACAGTACATTTCAGCTGTTGTTTGATCTGGGATCATTTCATGCCCTTTGTCATATTTTTTTCATTTTGTCTCAAATCATTTTATTACAGTCAGGAACTCAAGACTTTACAAGATCAAACAATAAAAGCCACTTACCATCGGTCCAATAAAATCACCAATAAACACCACAAAAATAAATTAAAAAGAAAAACAACACACAACTTGGCATCTCTGATGTAGGTTTTGAATCAGATTGTGGATCTTCTGTCTGTGGTCTCTGTAACGTTGGGTCTATTGATGAACTCATCCACAGGTCAACAATCTCTCAGGGTGTTTGGGTGGCTCCACAGGTGGTTACCGGCTCCATGAGGCCGAGCCACCCGCCCGTCTGGACCTCAGGTCTGCCTCCGACCTGGACCCTGACATTTTGAGTACACGTGATTGGCGGTGGTAACGAGCTGAGACGTCGCTGCAGGTTTGTGTCTCGGAGGAAGAGGAGGGAGGACGGCTCTTTGATCCCGGCGGTTTGTCTCAGTCCAGCGGGACGCTGACCTCTCTGCCGCTCGGGTTTGGAAGTAAACACAGACTGACGTGGTTGTACCGGCAGGAATGCGACGGTGATGTTCTGGCAGGTGAGCCTGCAGAGCTTTGGAAGCTGGATCAAAGCTTCACGGTTGTGGGTTGTTATGTAAGAAAAGCTGATGCTGGATTTCTGCTGATTGAGCCACATCTGATCCGAACTAGATCTGGATCCGACAGGGGAAGCTCATCATGAATCTCACAGGAATACGTGACGTAGCTTCACCTGTGGAGGTCATGCCATTTATTTCACCTGCCAGACCAGTTTGCTTGGTTACCATGGCAACATCTAAAAGACCCATTTATGCTCCCTTACGTACGTAAATATCAGCATCCGTTTCAAACATTGTCATAGTCACCGACCTCATACTTCCATGCATCTTTTACGTTGCCATGGTTATTAAGTCAGTTCCTCCACTAGTGGGCAGTGCTGAGTTCAGAGCTCACTTCTGCAAGTCGACATCAGTTTCAGACACCGGTTGACAGCAGTAATGTGTCGCTATAAATTTGTTGTTTTTCCAACACACCAACCAAGTTATTTCCAACCCCCAACCCGCTCTAACCACTCGCATACAGTCTTTCTTCAAAACTAATGCAATTTTGACAGTTGTTATCATTGTGTTCATTCTTCTTCTGCTTTTTTGTCTTCCTGATCTTCTTCTTCTTCACTGTTTTGTTGCATGGTTGCATGTCAGCTGCTCAGCACTTGACATCACTGTTGTCAATGAAAAGCCCTGCAGAAAAAGTTTGGGAATCACTAGTTTACGCCAGTGATTCTCAGTCCTGGTCCTCAGGGACCACTGCCCTGCATGTTTTAGTTCTGTCCAACTCCAGCACACCTGATTCAGATTAATTGAACTGCTTGTCAAGTTCTTTGCAAGCCTGCTAATGAGCCATTCATTCGAGTGGGGTGTGTTAAAGATGGACACCTCTAAAACATGCAGGGCAGTGGTCCCCGAGGACCAGGATTGAGAAACACTGGTCTACGCTAAAACCAGGAATCAAATTACAGGGGAGCTAAGAGGAGCTCGGCTCCCCTGAAAGACAGGAGCTCCCCTAAAGATGTTCAGCTGATAACTTTAGAAGGAGCCCTAAAAGTAGTCCACTTTCAGGTTACATTTCATTTTTCAATAAGATTCCTGATGAAAAGATCAGCATTAATTTCTCAGCTTTGTCTGTTTATTCATTATTTAATTTAATTAATTAATTAAATCTTCCACATTACAGGTCGTTTCCTTCAGCACCGTGGACAGCAGCACTGTTCGTTGTGTGCTGTTAGCGTCCATACAACGACCACTTGATATGCTTCTTTTTGTGGTTTTTAAAGAACGCTCCATTCCTGTTTCTGATTAAACAAGCTGCATACAATAGTATCAGAGGGGTTTTTTGAAAGTAACCATATTTTTGACTGCACTACATGCACTAAGATATATGCATGTGCATGTCACTTGCAAAGTCGCAGTACATGCGTTAAAATAAGGCTCCCCCAAGAGCCCCGGTATAATTCGATCCAAGGCTAAAGCAGAGCTAAATTGACTAATTCTACTGTTCTTATGCTGTGGTACACGAACCACTGATGGTTCTTGTCTTAGCAGTACAATTATTCAGTGGTAAAATTACAGCATTATTGATGTCATTGCTCCAACCAATGTGAAAGTGATCGCTGCCAAAAAGAGAGCTCCATGGAGAAATGCCACGCTGGTAAGAGCTGGAAAACCAGAATGTGGAAAAGCTGAACGCAGGTGGTGGAAAACAAAGCTGCAGGTTCACTATGAGATCTATAAAGAGAGACTGAGGATTTCTAACCTGGAGCTGAGAAATTCAGACCATCTTTCTTTCTGACATCATTGCTAAGAACAGGAATAAAGCTCGAGCCTTGTTCGTTACTGTTAACAGGCTAACTGATCCTCCTGGTCAGTAACCCAGAACTTCTATCCAACCGGGCCTGGAATGAGTTTGCTTCTTTCTTTACTGACTACATCCAGAAAACCAGGCAGTCAGTGCTTCCATGCCAGGGGAGGACATATGTCCCTGTGTCCACTCAGAGACATGAACACCAGGACACACTTTTCTCCAGTCAGTCCCAAAGACCTGGATGAGATCCTTGGCCATCTGAAAACCACCACTTGCTGTCTTGACGTCTTGCCAACCAGGTTTTTAAGAATGTTTCAGGATGCATTGTCTTAGATATTTTCCAGGTTGTAAACATGTCTCTGCCTTCAGGCGTCTTCTCTCAGACCCTAAAAACAGCCGTCATCAAGCCACTACTGAAAAAGAAAAACCTGGACTCGTCCCTCATGAGCAGCTAAAGGCTGATACCAACCTCCCCTTTCTGAGTCAGATTCTAGAAAAAGCTGTCTTCCTGCAGCTACACAACTTCCTGACACTAAATACCTGTTCTGATGACGACCAGTCAGGTTTCCGACCAAACCACAGCACTGAGATGCTCTAGTTCAGGTCTTTAATGACATCCGCCTGAGCACAGATAGCAGGAACATGTCAGTCCTGGTACTGCTGGATCTCAGAGTTGCATTTGACTCGGTCGACCAGAACATCTCACTAGACCGGCAGGAAAACTGGGTTGGACTTTCTGGCTCTGCAGTTAACTGGTTTGAGTCTTATTTAAAAGACAGGGACTACTTTGTGTCTATAGGTAACTATAAATCTGAGTGAATCAAAATAACCTGTGGAGAAGAATGATGCCGCTTGAGTCCTCTCTAAGACCAGGAAAGTAGATCCTAGAAATCCAGTCCTCTCTAAGACCAGGAAAGTAGATCCTAGAAATCCAGTCCTCTCTAAGACCAGGAAAGTAGATCCTAGAAATCCAGTCCTCTCTAACACCAGGAAAGTAGATCCTAGAAATCCAGTCCTCACTAAGACCAGGAAAGTAGATCCTAGAACTCCAGTCCTCACTAAGACCAGGAAAGTAGATCCTAGAACTCCAGTCCTCGCTAAGACCAGGAAAGTAGATCCTAGAACTCCAGTCCTCACTAAGACCAGGAAAGTAGATCCTAGAACTCCAGTCCTCACTAAGACCAGGAAAGTAGATCCTAGAACTCCAGTCCTCACTAAGACCAGGAAAGTAGATCCTAGAACTCCAGTCCTCGCTAAGACCAGGAAAGTAGATCCTAGAACTCCAGTCCTCACTAAGACCAGGAACGTAGATCCTAGAACTCCAGTCCTCACTAAGACCAGGAAAGTAGATCCTAGAACTCCAGTCCTCGCTAAGACCAGGAAAGTAGATCCTAGAACTCCAGTCCTCACTAAGACCAGGAAAGTAGATCCTAGAACTCCAGTCCTCACTAAGACCAGGAAAGTAGATCCTAGAACTCCAGTCCTCAGATCTTTACACTGGCTTCCTGCTGTTAGTTTACAAAGACCTGAATGGTTTAGGACCAGAATCCATTTAGGATCTTCTGGTTCTTATGAAGCAACCAGATCCCTCAGGTCATCAGGGTCAGGTCTACTTTCTGTTCCCAGTCAGAACTAAACGTGGAGAGGCAGCGTTCAACTTTTATGCTCCTCACATGTGGAACAAACTCCCAGAAACCTGCAGGTCTGCTGACTCAGCAGTTTTACATCAGAGTTAAAACTTTTCTATTTGCTGTTTTTTTTTTTTATCAGAACAGCTGTTAATTCCCCACACTAGAACTTTATTTCTGGCTTTTTATCTATTTTATTTGAGCTTTTCTCTGTTTTTATTTAATTTATTTATTTTAAATTATGTTTTTAGTGCACTTGTTATTGGTTCCTGTACCCTGCTCTGATGCTTTTAATGTTTTATGTAAAGCACTTTGAATTGTCTTGTACATGAAATGTGTTATAGAAATTAACTTGCCTTGCAATAAAGAATTTTCCTGAAATTTTAGCCCAGAACGGCTCATATACTATCATTAAACAATCTTTGTGCTCCCTTCAATATCAACTGTGCAATTCCTTAAAACCACCAAAACCATGCAGCGAGTTAGCAGGTATCAGTGAGAGTAGACACAACCAGTTAAACTAGTCAACATGACTAGATATCTTGTAAACACGACCAGTTAACCAGACTATGTCCTACAGAACATGTTACTGCACCAACATTAGATATATCTTCGTTAAATGATAAAGACCAGACCAAAATGATGATCTGCTTTTCAACTATAAATATACCAAAACTCACAAAACCATCATTTCCTGCAGCCACAGACATATGCAGCTTTCCATCAGGGCAACAGTTGTAGTTTAACACGTTTTCATTGTTTAATCTGCAAATAAATTCTATTAAACTATCAAAAATAAAAGTTTAGTCACCCTGTAGTGTGAATATTGTTTCCAGACAGAAGAAGGCAGGAAATGATGTTTTTGGGCCCTTTGTGGAGCAAAACATTAAAGCTGTTTGTTTTGAAAAAGTCCACCAGAAGGGCTTTCAGTATGGCTTCCTGAGAGTCATGTGACAACCTAAAGCATTGCTATTGGCTCCTGTGGTCTTCCCTCCTTTTTAAAGTGTTGCATCATTCATAGGGGTGCATGTAGGGAGCGTGGAGCTAAAAGCTGGTGTGTAAAACACAATGCAAAAGAAAGTTAATACTTGAATATTTAAAAACATTTATAAACTGAGAATGAAATAATTTGAATTCAACTTGTTTTAAATTTGCTGGATTTTTAATACATTTTAAAATAAGTTAAACTGGACCAGTTTCAGAAAAGGACACATTCATTTATGGCACGTTAGCCTCGTTATAAGATCTTCATCTTAAGACAGGAAGCAGCTCTAAAACTTTGTGAACTACAACAATTATTGTTGGTTAAAGTGGATTTTTTAACCCACTTCCCACCTGTAGGCTTACCTGAGGATGCATACAGACAGGTGATCTGGTATTGTGATTATTATATCTCACACTGCAAGGCCGGTTTCATGGGAGAATCCTACATAAAAGGAATCTTACAGAAAAGTTATTGTTAATGTGTTTTTTTCAGTCTCATTCTGGGAGGAAGACATCCCCCATCTCTCAAATGAAGATGCAGTAATATCACAACAATGCACACTTGGGAAATGTCTAAACCAATAGTCTTTTTTCCCACCCTCTGCTCTCGTTCCTCTAAGGTATAGGTGGTGGGTGGGCAGATTGTGGGGTAAAAATAAAGAGCAAAGAGAATGAGTCACCGTTTCCTCAATCCCAGTCTGGATAAAAATACATCCTCATAGACACACATACGTACACGCTTCTCCACGCGTGGCTGATGTTACATAAGCTGCAGCGTGGGAGGTGAGATGCGAGGCATGTATAATTCATCACTGTGGGGCTGAAGTGAAGGGAAGCTCCCAAACAGTTTTGGGTTGAACTTGATGTTTGAATCCGTTCCAGAGATTTTGGGTTTTAAAGTTAAATCATGACCCAAACGTGGAAAGGACCAGAAAACAGTATGAGCAGTATCATGTTGCTCGTACACAGTTACTGATACAGTCCAGATTTCTGCTGCTTTTTTTACTTAAACATTCAAGCATAAAGTTGTCTGGACTGAAATGTCTGGTTGATGTCAGAGGTCAGAGAAGAATGGGCAGACTGGCTGGAGATGAAAGAAAGACAACAGGAAGTCCAGTAAGCACTGGTTCCTACCAAGATCTGCAGAACAGCATCTCTGAACACACAACACGTCCAGCTTTGAAGCAGATGGGCTACAGCAGCAGAAGACACACCGGGTGTCTCCTGTCAGCTAAGAACAGGAAACTGAGGCTACAATTCACACACACTCACCAACACTGGACAATAGAAGATGGAGAAACGTTGCTGGACTGATGAGTCTCCATTTCAGCTCCACATTCAGATGCTCGGCTCAGAATCTGCTGGAAACATCATGAAAACATGGATCCATCCTGCCTTGGATCAACGCTTCAGGCTGCTGCTGGTGTGATGGTGGGGGGAGATTTTCTTGGTCCACTTTGGGCCCCTTAGTACCAACGTGGCCTGGTTTAACCAGCACAGCCTACCTGAGTATTGTTGCTGACCATGTCCATCCCTTTATGACCACAGTGGAGCATCTTCTGATGCTACTTCCAGCAGGATAATGCACCATGTCACAAAGCTCAGATCATCTCCACCTGCTTTCTAGAACATGACGATGAGTTCACTGGACTCCAACGGCCTCCACAGCCACCAGATCTCAGTCCAGTAGAGCAGCTTTGGGATGTGGTGGAACGGGAGATTCTCATCATGGATGCAGCCGACAAACCTGCAGCAACTGTGTGATGCTGTCATGTTAATATGGAGAAAACCTCTGAGGAAGGTTTCCATCACCTGCTTCCATTTATCACACCAGGATTAAAAAGGTCCGACCCGGTACTAGAAGGTAGACCCGATGAAGAGGACGACCCGGTACTAGAAGGTAGACCCGATGAAGAGGACGACCCGGTACTAGAAGGTGGTCCCGATGAGGATGACGACCCGGTACTAGAAGGTGGACCCGATGAAGAGGACCACCCGGTACTAGAAGGTAGACCCGATGAAGAGGACGACCCGGTACTAGAAGGTGGTCCCGATGAGGATGACGACCCGGTACTAGAAGGTGGACCCGATGAAGAGGACCACCCGGTACTAGAAGGTAGACCTGATGAAGAGGACGACCCGGTACTAGAAGGCGGTCCTGATGAGGATGACGACCCGGTACTAGAAGGTGGACCTGATGAAGAGGACGACTCGGTACTAGAAGGTGGACCTGATGAAGAGGACGACTCGGTACTAGAAGGTAGACCCAATGAAGAGGACCACCGGGTACTAGAAGGTGGACCTGATGAAGAGGACGACCCGGTACTAGAAGGTGGACCTGATGAAGAGGACGACCCGGTACTAGAAGGTGGACCTGATGAAGAGGACGACTCGGTACTAGAAGGTCGACCCGATAAAACAAATGAATTTGCAGCCTTTGCAAATGAATTAAACACTAATATAATTGTGTGCTCATGCACCGGTTTACTGGTGAGATCCATCGTCCCTGTAGGCAAGAAGCTTTAGATGTTAGGAGCATGATTTTGTTTTATTGTCCAAACTAGGGGTCAGGAACTATATAGTATAAAAATATGTGTGAGATGTTATACATGTAATGTGTTTTTCTATATTTTTAACATTCTGTGGTCTCTAATGTCCTTTATTGTTCGGCAAATAGATGAGAAAGTGGGTCAGGGAGACCTCTGGATTGAAACTTGGGCAGCTTCTTTGCCAGATTAACTAAACACCACGTCCACAACTTTAGATTATTTTCTTTGTTTTCTGGTCTATTTGCTCCTGAAGCAACATTTCTTTGACGGTTTAGTAACCGCGCTGCTCTGTTCTGTTGCCTTCACTATCGGGGAAACCTCCAACAGAAACAGTTTTTAAACTTTCCTGCTTCGACCTCCAAACTGAGCTCGAAGCGGAGGAGAGGTGATTCCTCCCAGGTGAAGCAGAAGCTAGCTTCAGGGTTAGCTCCCTTCACTTCACCCAGCAGCTAGCTTCAGGGTTAGCTCCGTTTACTTTACCCAGCAGCTAGCTTCAGGGTTAGCTCCGTTTACTTTACCCCGCAGCTAGCTTCAGGGTTAGCTCCCTTCACTTCACCCAGCAGCTAGCTTCAGGGTTAGCTCCCTTCACTTCACCCAGCAGCTAGCTTCAGGGTTAGCTCCCTTCACTTCACCCAGCAGCTAGCTTCAGGGTTAGCTCCGTTTACTTTACCCAGCAGCTAGCAGCAGCTAGCTTCAGGGTTAGCTCCCTTTACTCTACCCAGCAGCTAGCAGCAGCTAGCTTCAGGGTTAGCTCCCTTCATTTTACCCAGCAGTGATGAAGCAGACTTGGGACTCTGATGGAACTAGCAGAGCTGTATGGCGTGTATTGCTAAAGCTTATAGCAAAACATTCACTGCTACACAGAAAGTTCCCCACAGCGACTTCCTCTGCTGCGACGTCCCCCCTCCCCTCTGGCTGCAGAGCTCCACTCTCAGGTCACCTCCACCATACAGTTGGAAGAAACAAAGTTGACCTCGCCCACCAAACGCCACCTCTGAGACGACTAGATGAAGAAGAACAGATTGAACAGATTAAATTCTTTTACAACTTAACATGCAAAACGTAAAATGTGGCTTTTCTATTGGTGGCCGGGAAGTGCAAAACAATATTACATCCAGTGAAACACTTTCACAAGTTTATCAAAACACAATTACAAGGATAGACTTTTCACCAAAATCTGTGACCCATCAGCATCTGGGACTGCAGGGAAGACCAAAGACCAAAGTCTTCAAAATACTTAAGTGTGAGTTCATTATAATGCAGCTACAGTAAAGTAACACATTCTGATAGCTATCAGAAATGTGTTTTCAATACAAGTGTTCAAGACTGTGCTCGTGTTCTAAGATTTACATGCAGAGAAATGTACACTATCACTCCCTGTGGTCACAGATTCTGATGGATCACAGATTTTGGTGCAACACCTATCTTTGTAATTGAGTTTCGGTAAACTTGTAAAGGTGTTTTGCTGGATGTAATATTGTTTTGCACTTCCCGGCCACCATACTTTTCTATGCTCTTTGTAAACAACAACCAAACCAACTTTCGGTTCGTCTCCAGAGTGGCTTTGGCTGTTTTTAGTTTACTGTTTAACCGTTAGGACGTTGGCCCACAGATCAACATGCAGGCCTGGACTCAGAGCTAAGCAGCATACAAAGATCTTGTTGGGATGTTGTATTTCGCCTCAGCTGATGTATAGTTTCAATTCTATTCTGTCTTTTATAGATGCATCCATCTGCTTTATCAAATGGAAACCTGCAATTAAAGCCTGGTACACACAATGATTTTCGAGCTGTTTTTATCCCGATTTTGCTTCTTCCCGACCTCGGACGGCAAACGCTCGATCATCATGAGATTTCCCTGTCCAATCATTTGGTCTGTGGTTACGAGCCAATTTGTCCGAAACGGGTCGTAGCCGACAACTGGGAATATTGAACATGTCCAATATTTCAGAGCTGATTTCTGAGGAACGCTGACGACACGTGCATTGTGACTGCGTGGATGGTGACGTGGTACTGAATGTAGCCAATCAGAAAGCGAGCTGGCTGGGGAACAAGGAAGTAAATAAAGTCCGTGTTCACGCCATCTCCAGTCTGGTATTTTTTTTCAGTTCTGGTTTTTTCTGTATATATATCTATATGTCTTCTTCCATGCTGGGTGTTGTATTTTCCAATTGTTACTATGTTTCTTCTTCTTTGTTTTTTTGCCGGTTGTTGCTATGGTTGTTCTTCTACGTTTCATGTGTGTGTTGTTCAATGATTAGATTATCAGAGCCACCACACACATTATGATCAATACTGTTTAATGCCTGATTTTTTATCTTCATGTGTGAGGTCTCAAACCGATAAAAAATCTCATACGATTAAAAAAATCGTGTGTACCAGGCTTTAAATAAAGCTCAAACTGCTGCAACCTGCTCCATGTGTCTGAAATTCAAACAACCAGGTCGTGCAGGCTCCAGCGGCACCTCCACGTGCATGTAGGTCATTATTTTCTTCAACAAGGACATTTTGTGGGGCTGTGTGCGTTCTTGTTAGCTAATTTATTCAATCTTAAAGTCTCTTTGTTTTTGTTAACTACTTGGTTTTATGCAGCTTTTAGATTTTAGAAAACTTTCGGTCACTGAACCCTTTAAAAAGGAAAGAACTGACGGATTTGCAAATACAGGTAAGACTTTATAGCAAGTATTATTTAAATTCAACAGAACTAACACGCTAATCTACGAACTCCTTGTTTCCAGAACCACCATGACTTTATGCTCCTGGTGACACGTTACCTGTTAATCTCTGCTGACTGCAAACCTTGTCATATAGTTTTTATTCTTAGTAAGTCCTGTACACTGGACTGGATGCAGCCTAGAAGTATCTGATCCAGTTTACTTATAGAGCACTTTAGACACAATACTGTTGACCCAAGTGCTGACAGTAAATCCTGGATGGCACTGAACTTTATTTTAATGATTCAACTCCAAGGTGATGGTGTTTGGACCCAGTTCTGCTGGTGTTCCTCATGCAGATCTGGATCATTTAAAGTATTTTGTAAGCCAGAGATTGTAAATCTGGGTTTTAAAATGGATTCTAAACCAAAGCTTGAAAGCCAGATTGGGTCAGTCGTTGGATCCAGCTTCTTCCTCCTGAGGCAGCTGGCCGAAGTGAAGCACTGAAACAGAAAACCATGCCTTTGTAAGCACCCAGCTGGATTACTGCAATGCACTTCATTTTTGGGTGAATCAGTCCTTTATTTCTCAACTTTAGCTCGTACAAAATGCAGCTGCACATCTTTTATCTGGCACTCATGAGCAAATCACCCCAGTTTTATCTTCTCTCCACTGGCTGCCCGTGCACTTCAGGATCCATTTAAAATTACTTTTATTTGTTTTTAGGTGTTTAAATGGTGCCTCCCCTTCGTACCTCTATGAGCTCCTCCGTCCCCAAACACCTTCTCAGGCTGTTATGTCGGCTGACCAGCTCCTCCTGAGTGGGCCCAGGACTAGCCGGAAGCTCAGGGGGGACCGGGCCTTTGCAGGTAGGGATGTGCGTATCGATCCGCGAATATCAATACTTCCGATCTGGGGACGTGTTTTTTAGAATCAATCTTTATATCAAAATATCGATTCCAAGTCCACTTTTACAGGAAATATTAATACTTTTATGACACCGAATCTGTAATCAATTTTATATAAGTAAATAGTGAAACTTGTGGTCAATATATGTGTCAGATATGGAACTACTTTTCCGTCTGGCTTCCGCTTCCAGTCCGGCTTGTCCACGGTCGGCAGCTCGCGCACTGATATGCGCGTGCATTGCACACACGCGCCAGCAGCCGTCACTTGTCAGTCAGTCACAGCGGAGGAGAAAGAAGCATGTCAGTTCGAAAAAGGAGCATCATTTGGAGCTATTTCACTCCAGTAAGCTCAAATGAAGCTACATGTGACGTATGTACAAAGCGTGTTAAGCATTGTGGCAATACCACAAACCTTTCTAAACACCTTAAAGTAAACCACATAAAAGAGCATGATGACCTGCAGAGGAGGAGGTTAGAGGAGAGTGAGAGAGGGGGAGTGCAGGGAAATGCCCCCACACCTGCAGTCCAAATGAGGCAGACCTCTCTAATGGAAGCCTTCAGAGAAGCAGGCAATACCCAGGTATGGTGAATACATCACAGTGCCCACCATCATAGGCATAAAGACATAGATGAGATAAATGTACAAAAAAATACCAGAATGTTTGTGTCAATTGTGCATTAATGCATATTTTATTTATTTAATTTTATTTAGTTAGTTAGATAAAAATGTTTCCTCCAAGTGTAGGCATTCAATCACATTCCTGCCATCATCTTAACACAAATCCGTATAACTTTCAAATTGAAATTGTATAATAGTTAAAGTTTATTACTTAAATTGTGTATTTCAAGTAAAACTGCGGCTATTTAGTCTACTTTTGGTTGTATGTGAGTTATACGAACCATAAAAAGACTTCCTTTTACATCAAAAATAATGTCATTATTTAATTTCTATTTAATTTCATAGATGACTCCCAAAGAGCTGCAGAGATTACAAGAAGTCTGGGAGAAATGATGCCAAGGACCTACAGCCAATATCAATTGTAGAGGACAGAGGAGGTAAACGTATGATGGAAGGCACAATTACAGACTTGTACAACAGCTGTAAAGAGAAAGTAAAGGCAGCTCTGCAACATGCACAAAGTGTGGTTCTCACAACAGATATGTGGACTTCAAGGACCACAGAAGCATATTTGACTGTATCTTGTTATTTCATTGACAACTACCAAATGCAAGAGTTTGTTCTGGAAACTCGTTGTTTCCCTGGTCAGCACACAGCAGACATCATCAATCTAGAGCTGAAAAAAATAACAGATGAGTGGGCCATAACTCAGAAGGTGATAGCAGTTGTTACTGACAACGGAGCTAATATGGTTTCTGCAGTTCACAAGGCTGGGTGGAAGCACTACCCTTGCATTGCTCACACCTTAAACCTAGTCATAAAAGATGGCATAAAAGCAGTACCTGAAGTTGTTCAGCTCTTGACAAAATGCAGTAGCATAGTCTCCTTTTTCCACCATAGTGCAAAAGCTACAGAGAAGCTGAAGCAGATCCAAAAACAACTGAAGGGTGCAGAGCATAAATTAATCCAATCAGTGGAAACAAGGTGGAATTCAGTTTTCTACATGTTGGAGAGGTTTCACGAACAGAGGGAAGGGACCACAGCCCTTTGTCTACTTGGGAAGAGCTCCCTGTGCTTAAATGATGAAGAGTTCTCCATGATCCATCTAACTGCTAAGGCCTTGAGACCCTATGAAGAGGTGACAAGAGAGGTCTCATCAGAAAAATATGTCTCGGTGTCAAAAGCAATCCCCCTTGTGTCACTACTTCACAGAGCAGCTGCAGCCACTGAGCATCAAGGTAGCGCTCTGTCAGCAGAGTTGGGACTGCAAATTCAACGCAGATTCCATGGGATTGAAACCTGCTACAGTCTTGCTGCAAGCACTTTCCTGGATATCAGGTTTAAAAACCTAGTATTCCGTCACAAAGACAATGTTGAAAACATGAAAAAGCGACTCCTCACTGAAATGCAGGAAACTTATCACCTAACCTCTGAGTCGTCTTCTGCAGGCCCACCGGCAGCTGCCTCATCACCTGGACCAAGCTCTGCCTCACCAGGGAGTCCTGCACCTACTTCCAGCTCTGCCTCACCAGGGAGTCCTGCACCTACTTCCAGCTCTGCCTCACCAGGGAGTCCTGCACCTACTTCCAGCTCTGCCTCACCAGGGAGTCCTGCACCTACTTCCAGCTCTGCCCAAGTAAAAAAAAGGGATATGGGCTGATTTTGACTCAAGTTTTGGCAGCCCAACAGCACCGCACCACAGGTACTGATGCACTTACTGAAATGCGTCGCTACATGGAGGAAAAGCCAGTTCCAAAGGGACCAGGACCCATTACTTTGGTGGAAAAGCCACGAGCAAGCCTTCCCGTCCTTAAGCAGACTTGCAGCCAAGTACCTCGGAATCACTGCTTCATCTGTACCCTCAGAGAGGATATTTTCCAAGGCAGGAGAGTTAGTGAGCCAGAGAAGAAACCGACTGACGGGGGATCATGTCAACATTCTGTTGTTTCTAAACAAAAACATATAAATGTAAAATAAATGTTAATCTACAATGTGAACTTTGTTGTGGTTCGAGTTCAAATTATGTCAGGCTCTAACCTGAAGACCACTCAGTCTGGTCCAAAAAGAATTATATCTAAGTCAGAGGAGCTGTTCTTATTTTCTCTATTTTGAGAGATTTTTTTTTCTAAATGTGCACAGATTTTCAGTTGACCTGTTGGTTGCATGCTCTGATTAAAGAAAAAACAAAGTTTGATATCTGGCAGCTTGTTTAATTCTTATTCTGAGTTATAAAATACATTTTCATAATCACAAGTTTTCATTGTAAAACTCATTTTTTTCAAGTTGGACAGCTAAAAGTATCGGTATCGGTATTGGTACCGGGATACTAGCCTTAGTATCACCTGGTATCGGATCGAAAGGAAAAATAGTGGTATTGCACATCCCTATTTGCAGGAGCGGCACCTGAACTGTGCCTTTATCCATCATACAGGCCTCCTCTAGATCAGTTTTTAAACCTTTAGCACCGAATGACGAGCTGACATTTTGATCTGATTTTAGTTTATTTTAATTATTTTATTTAAATGTGTTAAAATGGTTTCATTTGCTTTCGTTTAATAGTTTTAAAGTCATGTGTACATTGTAGCACTTTGTTCAACTTTGCTGTTTTTAAAGTGCGCTATAAATAGTTTCCCTCTGAGGACCAGGAGCAGCTGGAGACTCTGCAGGCTGGCTCATGTCATGGGGAGGAAACTGTGGAAATGGGAAGCTTTTTTCTAGTTGTACGTATTTGTAGTTGCACCAGTTTTGTTGTAGAAGACTAACATTTTCCCCACTTTTCTAAAGGACCACAAAGTGGTTCATGACTGCAGGAAAGCAGCAGAGTGGCTGCGGGAAGCTAAAATCTTTTTTATGGTACGGTGCGGTTGTCTGATGTGCTGACGGTGGTGGTGGAAAGGGTGGCAGAAGCTGCAGAGCTCTTCAGTTAACTCTGGCAAGAACACAGCGACTGCACTGATGAGCAGTGAGGGAAATGATTTTAGAGCCTTTTGAGTTTATTTCTGAGAACATGTGGATGTTTGTGGAGGAGGTGGCGGATGGCCAGGGTCGTCTGTTATACTACAAACGACCAATAAACAAAGGACCTAAATCACTGAGTATTGAATGATTCCCTGTTTATACCGTAACGAAAACTCAACTGCAACTTTATGTATAATATACTTTAAAACAATAAAGTTAGTTGAACAAAATGCTACAATGTGCACATACCTTTAAAACTATTAAACTAAATAGTTACGGACAACATTAAATATATGAAATATAATTAAATAAAATTAAATAAAATTAGTTTCTTAAAGTTAGTTTTTAATGCACTTGTTATCGCTTCCTGCACCCCGCTGTAATGCTTTTAATGTTTTATGTAAAGCACTTTCATGAATGTGCTATAAACTTGTTTTGCGTCTTTCATCTGGATTATTGTCAAAAGTTATTTTTTGCACCACACTGCTGGGGTCAATGACACCAGGATAATTAGCATGAATGTGGTTTTAGTTTTCACTTCTTTGTGGTGCACAGTATTTAAAATCTGAACTAAATTTAAACATTTGACACTGAATACAACGAAACTAAACTGCAGTAAGCAGAACCCGACCATAGAAACTGAAACTAACGAAAACAAAAATTAAAAACTCAAATTACGAACCTAAAACTGATGTTGTCATGTCATGTTGTCATTAGTAAAAATACATCACACCCAGCTTAAGATCTCATGGCTTACAATTGAAGTACACATACTGGGCCTATCATACGCAGTTATCAATATTTTCCATATTGATTGTGCCTAAACATTCAATTATTAATTATTAACTGAAAAGTAGGACAGGAGACCGTATGCTTGTTTGATCGATGCTCTTATATGATATTTATAACGTGATCCAGACTGCAAGACGCAGCTATAACACATCGTTGGCCAATTTGTTAGTGCATTTTATTTTGAAAAATCTTCAATGCAGTTCCGGAATGTTATTTATCTTGAAAATATTTAGTTTCTTCCTGCCGTACAGTGAAGTTGACCTGAGAGTGGAGCCTGCACCGGATCCGTCTCCACAGCGGAGCTCTGCAGCCGGACCGTCCTGGAGACCCCTGAGCTGGGCGTCTCCCTCCTCTCCAGCCCTTAAAGGAGCCACGCTGTTCTTTACCACAGCGATGTAAACCCCAACCAACCTAACAGCAGGTCAAAGTTAGAACACATTGTACGTCTGAGTTATTCAGTTAAAAATTTGTAAAACAAAATGCCCCAATTCCCAATAACACTCCTGACTGAAAGAACAATTACTGAATCTATAAATCGTGTTGTGGAGGTTTGTCTGATTCTCACTTAACATTAGACTGACTCTCAGTGACTGGAGAGATCTCAGAGGAGAGACGGGATGAAGACGATACCGGATTAGCTGTCGTTAGGGGAGATCTTAAAGAAGAGACGGACGAAGATGATGCTGGATTAGCCGTCGTTAATGGAGATCTCAGAGAAGAGACCGGACGAAGACGATGCTGGATTAGCCGTCGTTAGGGGAGATCTCAGAGAAGAGACAGGACGAACACTATGCCGGATTAGCTGTCGTTAGGGGAGATCTTAAAGAAGAGACGGACGAACACTATGCCGGATTAGCTGTCGTTAAAGGAGATCTCAGAGAAGAGATGGGATGAAGATGATGCTGGATTAGCCGTCGTTAGGGGAGATCTCAGAGAAGAGACGGGACGAAGACGATGCTGGATTAGCTGTCATTAGGGGAGATCTTAAAGAAGAGACAGATGAAGACGATGCTAGATTAGCCGTCGTTAGGGGAGATCTCAGAGAAGAGACGGGATGAAGACGATACTGGATTAGCTGTCGTTAGGGAAGATCTCAGAGAAGAGACGGGATGAAGACGATACTGGATTAGCTGTCGTTAGGGGAGATCTTAAAGAAGAGACGGATGAAGACGATGCTGGATTAGCCGTCGTTAGGGGAGATCTCAGAGAAGAGACGGGATGAAGATGATGCTGGATTAGCCGTTGTTAGGGGAGATCTCAGAGGAGAGACGGCATGAAGACGATGCCGGATTAGCTGTCGTTAGGGGAGATCTTAAAGAAGAGACGGACGAAGACGATGCTGGATTATCCATCGTTAGGGGAGATCTCAGAGGAGAGACGCGATGAAGACGATGCCGGATTAGCCGTCGTTAGGGGAGATCTCAGAGGAGAGACGGGATGGAGACGATGCCGGATCAGCCGTCGTTAGGGGAGATCTCAAAGAAGAGACGGGACGAAGACGATGCTGGATTAGCTGTCATTAGGGGAGATCTTAAAGAAGAGACGGACAAAGACGATGCTGGATTAGCTGTTGTTAGGGGAGATCTCAGAGAAGAGACGGGATGAAGACGATGCCGGATTAGCAGTCGTTAGGGGAGATCTCAGAGAAGAGACGGGATGAAGACGATGCCGGATTAGCAGTCGTTAGGGGAGATCTCAGAGAAGAGACGGGACGAAGACGATGCTGGATTAGCCGTCATTAGGGGAGATCTCAGAGAAGAGACGGGCATGGTAAGCTTCACATCGCTGTTCAGTTCAGGCTCACTGATGCTGCTATTCAGGCTCCTTTCTGTTAATGAAACATTTGGTTGTGTTAAACTGGAGAAATAATTTTCCTTGCCTGATATTCATCACCACAACCTCAAAAGAAGAGTCAGCAGCAGAATCAGCTGATTGGCAGGTTTTTCCATCAGCGCTACCCACAAGGAGTGAAGACGCCTTTGTGTCATGTGACTCCTGTATGGATGCAGCTGCACCAGCTTCCTGAGTGCAATTTAAGGTTCTTTTATTGACATGGAGAGCTCTTTGTGGAGAGACAGCAGGTTATATCAGAGGGCTTCGTCACCCATATGTTTCTGATCCTGAAGTCCTGCGACCAGGGCCTGCTGATGGGGTCTCATGCTACACTGATCAAGTATCATCTTCATTCTACCTGAACTCTGAGATCTCTCCAGCCAGTAAGAGTCTTCTCTTGACTCTTGTCTTCTCTCTTGTTCCATCTCCTCTCCTCTCTTCCTCTGATAATGTCTTCTTGCATTTTGCTGAATCAGCGAAGGCGTGCATTTAAAACGGCCTGCTGCTAGCATGTTACGTGGTGCATAAACTTAGAAGATGGAAGATCATGGAAGATAAAGTAGTGAAGCGGTTTCTCAGCCTCAGGACGCTGCAGTGCTTAGAAATGTAGATAATGGATGTCACTGTGCCATCAAACGAGTCCAGAACGCAGAGTTTTAAAGCCAGAAAGTTGCATAATGCATCTTTAAAGTAGTTTATAATGTTGCCATGAAGATGAGGATGTAGAAGAAATCGAGACAGTCCAAGTAGCATGTTAGGGACTGCCGGGGTCGACACTTTCCAGACTGTATCGAGAAATTTAATGTTTAAATCTGCTTTTATAAATGTTTTATTGTTGTTTGTATTTTGTTTCTGTAAATTGTTAAGCACTTTGGACTCATTTCTGGTGGGGATGAGTCCGCTTACAGGTGGGAGATTGACCATCTGGTGTCTTGGTGCAGTCAGAATAACTTGGAGCTCAATACTGTAAAGACAGTGGAGTTGGTTGTGGACTTCAGAAAGAATGCAGTCCCACCGCCCCCATCACCCCTTGTGACTCACCAGCAAGCGGCAACCTCTGGCAGTAAAATGTGAAGCCTATGCTAAGTACAAAAAATTGCAGTTCCTCCCTCATCCACTAGGGGCTCCAAAACAGAGCAAATCCCCATAGACTCCCATGTTAAAAAGACCAACTACACAGCAGAAATAAACATGTTTAAAGCCTGGTACAAAAATACATTTTAGGATTAACAGGTCAAGTTTACCTTCATGACAACTGTGAGGGGGGTGAATTTTTTTCTAGCTCATCCGTTTGGATGTTATTTAATCTTGAAATTCGGCATAATTAGGGGCGTGTCCTTTTGATTAACGGGTATCCAATATCAATGACCCTTAGCTTTAGCCGACCCACCTTTGTTAGTCGGTTAGCTACCGTTAGCTCCGGGTTAGCTCAGTTAGCTCTTAGCTACAGGCGGCTCGGAGTTTGATTGGTGTCAATCATCCACCCCCACCTTCACAGTCCCCCTCTCTGCTCCACCTCTTTGCCCATTTTTGGATTTTTTGGGACTAATGACATGCATGATGCTGCCAAGATGGCGATGGTGGGAACACCCAACGAGCTTCACTTTTGCAAACCTAAGGGTGACGTCACGGAGGCTCCGCCCATCTTTTATATACACTCTATGCTCACCAGTCAGCACTGTGGCGTCCTTCCGCTTCCTGGACACCATCATCAGCCAGGACAGAACATCAGCTCCTTCACCAAGAAAGCCCAGCAGAAGATGTACTTCCTGCGGCAGTTGAAGAAGTTCAACCTGCCAAAGACAGTGATGGTGCACTTCTACACCTCCATCGAGTCCATCCTTACCTCCTCCATCACCAACTGGTAGCATATCATTCGCTCTGCAGAGAAGGTGATTGGCTGCAACCTGCCTTCCCTCAAGGACTTGTTCACCGCCAGGTCCCCGAAGCATGCAGGAAAGATGGTGGCTGACCCCTCCCACCCCGGTCACAAACTCTTTGAAATGCTCCCCTCTGGCAAGAGGTCCATCAGGCCCAAAACCTCACCCCATAAAAAGTTTCTTCCCTTCTGCAACCGGCCTCATCAACATAGCCCGGGACCCCCCATGACTCTGACACTGGTTCAACCATCACCCCCCATGGACAGTACACGTTACATCATCCCTTACATCAATGCTGCTACAAGCTGAGCGTCACACATCCTCAGTTCAGATTGTACTTACATTTATATTCCATTTATTTGCACAGCTCCTCTTTTTATTATTATTGTTTTTTCCTATTTATTGGCCTATTTAATTTTTATTAATATTATAAAAATTTTCGTAAAAACCTACTTGGCAATAAAACCTGATTCTGATTCTTTGGTTGTTATTTTAATGTACTATACAAAAAAAATTGATTTGATTTAATATTTATTATGGATTTAACTAATTTACAGATTAGTACTATATGATAGTACTAATGTAGTTGTATCAGCTGTGGAGATGTTGGTCCGGATGTCTTCTTGTAGGTGCAGGCTGATATTTTTTTTTTAAGATCTGTATTTTTTGTTTTTTGTTTTGTTTTGTTTTTTTTTTGTTTTTTTACAGTGGTTTTATCTTTTTTATCTTGTACCCTGAGTCTGTAATAAAGATTGCATTGAATTACAGAAAACAACCACAAACAGCAGCCATCAACTCATATAACAGCCCAAATCAGATGTCAGGAAAGCCCAGAAAAATGTAGTTTAAAGCTGGGAATGTGGTTTTAAAAAAAATATAAATAATAAACACAAAGAGGCAGAAAAAAGAGCCGGAAAGCGTTTTACCTGAAAGGCGTTTGGATTATTTTGTCCCAACTTTCTGATTCGAGGCTGTAAATCACAACAGAATATTTAAAGTTGTTTGACATCTTTGCTGCCCTGGACGCCCCCTCCCACAGAAGTTTCTGAATCTGGTTACATAACTGTTCTCAGGGAATATCGTGTTAGACGGTCCTGATGAGCAGCAACGACAAACGTTCTCCCTGCGTGAATCCATTACTGAGGAGGAGGAGGAGGAGGAAGAAGCTTGTTTGGATGGAGACACCAGCAGACGCTCTGCAGTTACAACACGTTACATAACGCAGCAGCAGGATGGAGGAGGAAACCCTTCTCTGCTGTGTGAGAAGCATCTGACATGCTCGGTGTGCAGGGCGATGCTTTCTGAGCCACGAGGTCCCGTCTGATGAGAGAAGAGAGAAGCTGGATGGACGATATTCTGCAGCAAGTTTACAGACAGCAGAAGAGCTGCAGGTTGAATGTAGATGTAAAAACTGATGAAAGATCCCTTCATGTTTCAGTCAGATTATTTCTCCATCCTCACAGTGAA
Organism: Melanotaenia boesemani; assembly: GCF_017639745.1. NCBI lineage: Eukaryota > Metazoa > Chordata > Actinopteri > Atheriniformes > Melanotaeniidae > Melanotaenia > Melanotaenia boesemani. The sequence continues at coordinate 32,579,638 of NC_055698.1, read as the reverse complement.
GAGGAGGCCTAAACTGAAAAAAAGCCCAGGATGCAGATAAACGAGATGAAACTCCAGTTTTCCACAGAATCTCGTCACACTCGCCAACAGATGGACGATCACAGCGTGAGACGAAGTTCTGCTGAATCTCACAGCATCAACGGCGACATGCAGACTGTTGGTCCTGCTGCAAGAGGAAAACAGAGTGTGGACATTAATCCAGCCTCATTTCTTTAGAGATTTCCTGGAAAACAGGAAATAGCAGCAGGGATTAATAAATGAATAAATATAAATCCAGAATCTGAGTCAGAAGCAGTCAGTCCCTGGAACTGGTCCCTGGTCTGGTTCCAGTGTCTCCTTTCTTTTCCAAATAACTTGTTTTTATGACCTCAGATTAAAAGATTTATATCTTCATTGCTACATAGCTCAGGATTGTGAGATCAATTTGAAAGAAAAAAAAAAAGATTTGTTGTTTTAAAATGAAAAGTCTTCCATGGTTTGGGTTTTCTGGATTTGGTCTCTGTGCGTTTGCATGTCCTCCTCGTGTCTCCTGGTTTATTAGTGGCTTCCTCTGTGTATGTGTGACAGACAGGTGAACTGACCAGGTGTACTCTACCTGTCAGCGGGGACAGGAAGCAGCTCCTCGGGAGGTTGTACAGATAATTACCTGTCAGTCACCGGCTGAGTCTGGAAATGGAGGAAGCGTGCTGGTGATGGCTGAACAGGTGAATCTGCAGGTGTGAATGAATGACGCTGAACTTTTCTGCAGGTTTATTTTTTAGTTATTCCTCTGCCATCACTCCACCTGGGCCGCAGGTGATGAAAGACTCGGCTTACAGCAGATCATCACCTCTCAGGTCGGATATCGACTCGTTAAATGACTGATGGCTTTGGTGACTTGACGGTTGGCCCTGCCAGCTCGGAGGATGAATCACAGCGGGATCCCAGCAGACCACAAGAGTCTGAGCTAGACAGTAGGGGTACAACGCTGCCCTCATGTGGCCTTTACTGAGAACTACACCTGACCAGCTCAGAGCCAGTTAGAGGGAACTTTTATCCTCCTAGTCTGACTAACAACTTGTGCAGGATGATTGATGAGAATCCATCTTTGATTGGTCAATTTCAGGAAGTTCATTTTGATCCCTGATTGGACACGAGGATGAGCAGCTTCTTCCTCAGGTGACCAGACCTGGGAACTAATATATATATACATATATATATGCTGAAGCTGAAGGGTCATCCTGGAGGAACTAGACTTCATCTCGATCTTTATTCCATCTTTCTAAAACCTGGAAATGTGTTGTTGATTCAGAAGGAAAACCAGAGAAAATTTAACAAAGAGAATTAAACTCCTAATTTCAGAAATGAAATGATTTCATTAAATTTGATTTTTTTTCTCACAGCTGAATCCATCATGTTTCCGAAAGAAAAGCACTAAGAATTTTCTCAGCCGTCCGCGTCTGCTTTGTCTTTTTAATCCAAATTATTCTGAAAGTTTAATGATCCAGTTTGTTCCTGGTTTGGCTTTAAATTCAGCCTAAAACACGAGTTTCTGGTCTAAATAAGTAAATAAAATATAAGTTAAAGGGCAGAAGATCCGAGGGAAACCAAATGTTTTTGTTCCTATATTTAGGATTTTTAGGTTTTCCAGGATTCCTGGTGGTCCTTCCTGTCTGGAGACGGAGCGGTGGCGCAGGAGGGGTCAACACTCGCACGCGACCACTGTTGTCCAGGACAATGGTTCTTCACCAGAAACTCATCAGTGAAGGAGGGGGTGCATTGTTCAAGCAGAAACGGGAGTGACTAAGCCACGTTCTGCAGAACAATGAAGGCAAAGAAAGTTTGTTCCTCCTCATCATCATCATCATTTTAGATGACATCAGGAGGCAGACAGGAGTAAAAAGAGCCTACTTCCAAACCTAATTTTATCAGCGGATCCATTTCCTAAAATCTGATCACTTTCAGCTACTTTGAGATGACCTTATCTCCACCCTTTTAATATATTTTCCATCTATCAGCTATCCCGAGGTTGGGTTGCCATACCAACATGCAGAATATTCCAAATTGGGAACATTTTCTAGACTAGAAAATATATCACTCGTCCAGAAAACAGCAGATTATTTCCAAAACCAGGAATCCAAAAACGTACAGTGTGTTACTGCCATCTAGTGGTCAGATTGGAAACTGCAACCCTCTCAAACACCAACAAGCTGAAACGTGCAGGTAAAACCTAGAGGAAACAAACACCTTCAGCATCACTCTGAATATTTTTATTCTGAATTCTTTGAAAATTTCCTCTCTCTGCTGAACTTCTTCCTCCTGCAACTACTGATTCCTGATCTGAATACACCATTCATTGCTTTCATTCTGGATTACAAACATTACAACATTAAAAAACTTTAGAGATCATCTCAGACATAAATTATCTCCCACAGTCACGTCACATCCAGCAGGTTTATGGTTTGACAAAGTAACTGCCCATATTTCCACAAAGCTGAGCTCTTATTTAACCAAACAGGATTCTCGTCATCACTCCTCTTCATCCTCTGACAGGTTTGCATGTTTCACAAAAGCTGTAAATGACACCCAGGCCCGTTCAAACTCTTCCTGCTTTCCTTTCAGTATACAAGTTATTTCTCTTAAGCAAGTCTACTCAGTTCAGTCCTACGACACGCGCACGCGACCACTGTTGTCCAGGACAATGGTTCTTCACCAGAAACTCATCAGTGAAGGAGGAGGGGGGCATGGAGTCCGAATGGGCTGTGTTCTGTGCCTCTATTGTCGAGGCCACCAGCAGAAGCTGTGACCATAACGTCGGTGCCTGTCGTGGGGGTAACCCCCAAACTCGTTGGTGGACACCTGCCGTCAAGCTGAAGAAGGAGTCCTATCGGGCTTTTTTGGCCTGTGGGACTCCAGAGGCAGCTGATGGGTATCGGCTGGCTAAGCGAAGCACAGCTTCGGCGGTCGCTAAGGCAAAAACTCGGGCATGGGAGGAGTTTGGAGAGGCCATGGAGAATGACTTCTGGATGGCTCCGGATGGCTTCGTCCACCATCCGGCAGCTCAGGAGGGGAAAACAGTGCTCCACCAACACTGTGTACGGTGGGGATGGGGGGCTGCTGACCTCGATTTGGGACTTGTGAGGGAATACTTTGAGGACCTCCTCAATCCCACCAACACGTCTTCCAATGAGGAAGCAGAGATGGGGGACCCTGGCGTGGCTCTGGATGCCGTAGGGCTGTCTTAGCTGACATGCCTCTGCAGCATCGCGTGGACATCGGGGACAGTTCCCCTGGACTGGCAGACTGGGTTGGTGGTCCCCCTCTTCAAAAAGGGGGACCGGAGGGTGTGCTCCAACTACAGGGGGATCACACTCCTCAGCCTCCCTGGTAAGGTCTATTCGGGGGTGCTTGAGAGGAGGGTCCATCGGATAGTCGAACCTCATATTGAGGAGGAGCAGTGTGGTTTTCGTCTCGGTCGTGGAACAGTGGACCAGCTCTACACCCTCTTCGGGGTCTTTGAGGTGGCATGGGAGTTTGCACAACCAATCTACATGTGCTTTGTGGACTTGGAGAAGGCATTCGACTGTGTCCCCCGGGGACTCCTGTGGGGGATAATTCGGGAGTATGAAGTGCTGGACCCCCTTATACAAGCTGTCCGGTCCCTGTACGACCGGTGTCAGAGCTTGGTCCGCATTGCCGGCAGTAAATCAGATTTGTTTCTGGTGCGGGTTGGACTCCGCCAAGGTTGCCCTTTGTCACCGATTCTGTTCATAACTTTCATGGACAGAATTTCTAGGCACAGCCGAGGTGTTGAGAGGATCCAGTTTGGTGGCCTCAGGATTGGGTCTCTGCTCTTTGCGGATGATGTGGTTCTGTTGGCTTCATCAGGCCGTGATCTTCAGCTCTCACTGGAGCGATTCACAGCCGAGTGTGAAGCAGCTTGGATGAGAATCAGCACCTTTTCCGAGACCATATTACTCAGCCGGAAAAGGGTGGAGTGCTCTCTCCGGGTCTGCAACACGGTCCTGCTCCAAGTGGAGGAGTTCTCGTATCTTGGGGTCTTGTTCACGAGTGAGGGAAGGATGGAGCGGGAGATCGACAGGCAGATTGGTGTGGCATCTGCAGTGATGCGGACTCTGCATCAGTCTGTCGTGATGAAGAAGGAGCCAGAAGGCAAAGCTCTCGATTTACGTTCCTACCCTCACCTATGGTCACGAGCTGTGGGTAGTGACCGAAAGAACAAATTCACGAATACAAGCAGCCGAAATGAGTTTTCTCCGCAGGGTGGCCGGGCTCTCCTTTAGAGATAGGGTGAGAAACTTGGTGATCCGGGAGGGGCTCAGAGTAGAGTCGCTGCTCCTCCACATCGAGAGGAGCCAGATGAGGTGGCTCAGGTATCTGGTTAGGATGCCTCCTGGACGCCTCCCTGGTGAGGTGTTCCGGGCACGTCCCACCAGAAGGAGGCTCTGGGGAAGACCAAGGACACGCTGGAGGGACTACATCTCTCGGCCGGCCTGGGAATGCCTCGGGATCCTCCGGATGAGCTGGTGAATGTGGCAGGGGAGAGGGAAGTCTGGGCTTCTCCTTAGGCAGCTGCCCCATGATCTGACTCCGGATAAGAAGCAGAAAATGGATGGATGGAATAATTTTTCTTCTTTATTATTATTTTTTTTTTACTATTTTTGCTTATAACTGCTGGACTGGAGAAACAGAAGGAAAAGGTGAATAGAGGAGAAACAGGAAGAAAAAGATAGAACAAAAAGGGAGAACAAAAAGGTAGAAAACAAAACAACAACAGCAATCAAAGCTAAACAGAGAAGCTGAACAGCTGCTGCACCTGGAAAGAAGCAGGAAACATCCTGGAAGCCTCTAGAGAGCAGCAGACCATCTAAAGGGGCCCTGGGAGTAGGAAAACTAAAAACCACGAACAGCAACAAACCCACCAGCAACTAGTATATGTGTGTGTGTGTGTGTCTGCATGTGTGTGTGTGTGTGTGTTTGTGTGTAGGGTTGTGGTTGTGTATGTAGGTGTGTGTACCAAGCATTTTGGATGAGTTGTGTTAAATGATCATGCAAATGCAACCGCACCTCCTCCAAGAATCAGAGGCAGACTGATAGGACCCCAAGCCCTGAGAGACCAGAACCGAGACAGTCCAGCGCAGAGACCAGAACCGAGACAGTCCAGCGCAGGAACAGCCATGCATCCAGACAGAAGGAGGCAGGGGAAGGCCGCAACCAGAGCCCCCTGCTGGATGGGACTTCTGTTTTTGCAAAGCCATGTCAGTCCAAAACAACGTCGCAGTGAGCTGCAACATTTCAGAGACAATATGACTCAATGTTGTTTTAAGTTTGTAAAGTTTAGCCTATAATCTGAAGGTCATGCGGTTTGGTTCAGTAAACACTGATTTCACTTCCAACAATTATGCCGCAGTTCTTCTTCTTCTTGATGTTTTTGGTGGTTGGCAAAAACTAATTGGTGCATTGTTGCCACCAAGTGGTGGATGTGGACCAGAATGTTTCCAAGAGCCCGAGTTGTCAAAACATTAGTTCCTCTGCTGTAATTTCCCCAAACACATGTGTGCCCCCCCCTTATGTTGCTGCATTATGTTTCTGACACTTCTGTGGTAATCTGTCTCAGCTTTCTGTAGAAACCAGGATTATACACACAGCCCTGGGAGCTGTGAAAATGTACTTTATTTTTTGGTAATTTCAGACAGGAGACAGAAAAATGGGCCTCGTCAAGAAGAGCTAAAATGCCCCTTTATTATTATTATTATTATTATTATTATTTATTATTATTACTGCAGAGGATTCAGTCATCTTCAGGTCCGTCAGTATTTTGATGATTAAAATAGTTTATTTTCTGGTTTACCGTAATCTTTGAATAAACAATTGCTCACCAGCTGCTGTTTTTCTTTAATAAATCTATCAAAGTGATCATTGTCTGAAGAAAAACCTGCAAAGTCTCTTTGAACAAACTTAAACTTGGAACAAATGCAGCACTTTTAAAGAACAAAGTACATTTTGGTCATTCTTGTGAGGTTAAACACCCCCCGCTCAGGTTTCATTGTGTCACCCTGTAGGAGAGGTGGCTCCTTGTTTGAGATCTTACAGTCCAAGAGGATCCGCCTCCCAGACGGAGATCACAGCTCGGCCCAGACGGCCGGCGCTGCTCTGACGGAGACTGTTTGTACGCTGTCTGCCATTTATATACTGCACATTATGATCAACTGAAGTCCAGTTAGTGCACACAAAGGAAAGGTCAATAATGTGAAGTGATCTGCTGGGTCAAAGACTCGGCCGGCCGCCAGACATTGTTCAAGCAGGCGTTTTTTCAAAGCAAGCATGCAGCCCCCTCGTCTCTACTGACGCTCTACTCTGGAGTATTTCCTGTGCAGGAAACAATAAGACAATAGGCTCAGTGGTCGGCATGAAGGGATACGTCCCAGGAGACGACAGGGTTTTAATTATTTTATAGGCAAAGTGGCATCCTTATCTGTGTACACTCAAAAAGCTAGGACAGTTAATGATGGAAGAAAATGATCCAGTAGTAAAACCCCACTTCCCAAAAAAGCTGGGACTCTTTAAAATGTGAATAAAAACATAACTCAATGATTCATAGATCTCATCAACTCATTTTATTTCGAGTAGAAGATTAACATCATATCAGATGATGAAACGGACATTTTCCATTTGCTGGAAAAGTACCTGGTTCAAACAGAAGCACCTGGAGGAGCACTGGACAACTAACCAGGTTACCTGGCAACAGGTCAGTAACACTAACAGTGTCTGTTAGACATCATCAGCATGTTGGCTGCAACTGTTTTTGGTTTGACTTATTTTTGGTTTAATTATTTGTGTGAGAAGGGCAGATTATATACGATTTTCTTGTTTCTGCTCCTATTCATTAGTGTTTGTAAATTATGCTGCATTGATGGTTTTGTTTTTACTTACAAATTAAATACTTTCAAAAAGAAAGATGAAATGGAGACGTTTCACCATGTGATAAAAATTAGAGCTGATAGTGAATCTGATGCAGCAACATGTCTGGAAAAAGTTGGAACAGGAGCAACAAAAGGCTGAAAAAGTACCTGGTACAAACCAGAAACACCTGGAGGAGCATTGGACAACTAACCAGGTTACCTGACAACAGGTCAGTAACATGACTGGTATAAAAGGAGCATTTCAGAGAGGCAGAGTCTCTCAGATGATGGACAGAGCTTCATCAATCTGAGACAAACTGGATCTAAAACTGGAACAATTTCAGAAAAATGTTCCTCAAACTTTGAAGATCCTCCATCTACAGTGTAGAACATCATCAGAAGATTCAGGAGGAATCTCTGTGTGCATGGGACAAGGCTGGATGCTGGTGATGTTCTGCATTAAAAGCAGACATGATTCTCTACTGGAAACCACTGCATGGACTCAGGAAGACTTCCAGAAACCACTGTCTGTGGACACAGTTCACCATGAAACCCACAAATGCAGGTTAAAGCTCCATCATGCAGAGAAGAAGCCAGATGTGAACAGGATCCAGAACCAGCTTCTTCCGTCTTCTCTGGACCAAAGCTCATTTAAAATGGTCTGAGGCAAAGTGGAAACCTGGATGAAGATGTGAAGTAGTTTGTGGAAAGCATGGACGGCGTGTCCTGCAGACTAAAGAGGAGAGGGAGCATCCAGCTTGTTATCAGTGGACAGGTGAAAAGCTGCATCTCTGATGGGATGGGGCTGCATTAGTGCCTATGGCGTGGGCAGCTTCCACATCGGTGAAGCTCCATCAATGCTGAAAAGTACATGGAGGTTTTAGAGCAACATCTGCTCCCATCCAGACAACGTCTCTTTCAGGGAAGACCTTGCAGATTTCAGCAAGACGATGCTGAACCACATCCTGCATCCATCACAGCAGCATGGCTTCACAGAAGAAGAGTCCAGCTGCTGAACTGGCCTGCCTGCAGTCCAGACCTTTCACCAGTACACAACATCTGGAGCATCATGGAAACAGGAATCCAGCAACCAAGGTCCAGGATTGTAGAGCAGCTAGAATCCTGCATCAGACCAGAATGGGACGACATTCCTCTCCTAAAACTCCAGCAACTGGTCTCCTCACTTCCCAGACGTTTCCAGACATGTTAGAAGAAGAAAAGATGCTACACCATGCTGAACACCACCCTGGAACTACTTTTTACACCATGCCGAACACCACCCTGGAACTACTTTTTACACCGTGCTGAACATCACCCTGGAACTACTTTTTACACCTTGCCGAACATCACCCTGGAACTACTTTTTACACCATGCTGAACATCACCCTGGAACTACTTTTTACACCGTGCCGAACATCACCCTGGAACTACTTTTTACATGCTGAACATCACCCTGGAACTACTTTTTACACCATGCCGAACATCACCCTGGAACTACTTTTTACACCATGCCGAACATCACCCTGGAACTACTTTTTACACCATGCTGAACATCACCCTGGAACTACTTTTTACACCGTGCTGAACATCACCCTGGAACTACTTTTTACACCGTGCCGAACGTCACCTTTGAACTACTTTTTACACCGTGCCGAACATCACCCTGGAACTACTTTTTACACCATGCTGAACATCACCCTGGAACTACTTTTTACACCGTGCCGAACATCACCCTGGAACTACTTTTTACACCGTGCTGAACATCACCCTGGAACTACTTTTTACACCATGCTGAACATCACCCTGGAACTACTTTTTACACCATGCCGAACATCACCCTGGAACTACTTTTTACACCATGCTGAACATCACCCTGGAACTACTTTTTACACCATGCCGAACATCACCCTGGAACTACTTTTTACACCATGCTGAACATCACCTTTGAACTACTTTTTACACCGTGCCGAACATCACCCTGGAACTACTTTTTACACCATGCTGAACATCACCCTGGAACTACTTTTTACACCATGCCGAACATCACCCTGGAACTACTTTTTACACCATGCCGAACATCACCCTGGAACTACTTTTTACACCGTGCCGAACATCACCCTGGAACTACTTTTTCCACCATGCCGAACATCACCCTGGAACTACTTTTTACACCATGCCGAACATCACCCTGGAACTACTTTTTACACCATGCTGAACATCACCTTTGAACTACTTTTTCCACCATGCCGAACATCACCCTGGAACTACTTTTTACACCATGCCGAACATCACCCTGGAACTACTTTTTACACCGTGCCGAACATCACCCTGGAACTACTTTTTACACCATGCCGAACATCACCCTGGAACTACTTTTTACACCATGCCGAACATCACCCTGGAACTACTTTTTACACCGTGCTGAACATCACCCTGGAACTACTTTTTACACCATGCCGAACATCACCCTGGAACTACTTTTTCCACCATGCCGAACATCACCCTGGAACTACTTTTTACACCATGCCGAACATCACCCTGGAACTACTTTTTACACCGTGCCGAACATCACCCTGGAACTACTTTTTCCAGACGTGTTGCTGCATGAGATTCACTATCAGCTCATATTTCCATTCACATGGTGAAACGTCTGTTTCACCATCTGACATGTTGTTTATCTTCTACTGGGGATAAAATGAGTTGATGAGATTCATAAATCATTTCATTCTGGCTTCATATACATTTTTTTACCCATTTTATGGAATTGGGATTTACAGGTAAAAAAAAATTTGAATATCGCTAATCACTAGAACTTAATGTACTTCAGTGATTCGACTTAAAAAGGTAAATTAATAAACAGACTCCTTACATGCAGACTGAGATATTTCCAGCATTTATTTGTTATAATTATGATGATCATGTCTTACAGCTGATGAAAACCAAAAATCATAATCTCAAAAAACTAGATTATTACATGAAATCAACAAAAAGGGGTTTAAATCCAGAACTGTAAGAGTCTGAAGAGTCTAGTCCTGCATATGAACCAGGTCTTGGTCTGAGCCCTTCTGCATGGATTCCTGCCTTCATGCGGCTTGGATGTTACCAGCCTGTGGTCCTGCTGGGTGGAATGAAGACCTTCAGTCCTTCAGCTCTTCTGCATCGCTTGGTCTCATGAGTCATCTTTTTCTTGGCAATGGGGGTTCAGGTCGGGTTTTGAGTTGCATGATTAGCTCTTCAGAAAAGAGCCTTTGGACCACTGCTCAGCAGACCAGGTCCTGGTTTCTTTAGTCCAGGTCAGAAGCTGCTGACGTTGTGTTCAGGAGCGTCTGGACTAGAGGACGACGACATGTGAAGTCCAGGTCCAGGATCCGTCTGTGTGGTGGCTCTGGAGGCTCTAACTCCAGCCTCAGTCCAGTCCTGGTGAAGCTTTTCCTGACCGTCCTCTCCAGCTGCTTCATCCTGCTGCTTGTTCCAGCTTCTCCTTCCTCTCAGCTTCTTCTTGATGAGCTTTGATGCAGCACTTTGACCATCCAGCTTCTTCTGCAGCTGCCTGCTGAGGCTTTTCCTCCTGGTGGAGGGAGGTGATGGTTTCTGCCCAGCTGTCAGGTCAGCAGCCTTCCCCATGATGCTGGACTCTACTGGAACAGACAGACCATCTAGATCAGGGCTACTCAATTCGGTCCTACGAGGGCCGCAATCCAGCAGGTTTTCCATGTATCCCTGCACCAAACACACCTGAGTCAAATTAGGTGGCTCTAACAGCCAATCAGGTTCTACAGAATAACTCATTAATTTGACTCAGGTGTGTTGGGTGCAGGGATACATGGAAAACCTGCTGGATTGCGGCCCTCGTAGGACCGAATTGAGTAGCCCTGATCTAGATGGTCAGGAGGCCTCTGCAGGTTTGGACTGATAGCTGGTTAGAGTGGCTCCTTGAGGCTCCAACACTGAACCTTTTCACTATAGTCCAGTTGTCTGAATCTGTAAGTCATAATCATCAAAGTTATAACAAATAAAAGCTTTAAACATCTCACTGTGCATGTAATGAGTCTGTATATTAGTTTCCCTTTTTAAAGTTGAATTATTAAGTTTGGCTAATTAAGTTCTTTGCGATATTCAATTTTTTTTATTTCACCTGTATTAATTTAAGCATTAAAATAAAGAAAATTGAGATATTTACTTGTTTTCTTCTGTTTTTTTTAACTATATATAAAGAAATGATGGAGGCTCAGGACTTCTGCACAGTGGAAGGGACACATGAACACATGGCTGCAGCTTTAGTGTGATTTATGTTCAGCGAGGAGCGTTAACCTCTTTTGTTTACTGAACATCCATCAAACACGACTGCTACCACCACGTTCTCCGGCCTCTTATGCAACACTTCCTGCTCGGTAGCAGCCGCTGACCTCTTATCAGCTCGGCTCAGCCTCAGTCTCTTAGAAAAGCAGTTTAAGCCGCAGTCCCAGGCTCTGGTGGCCAGAGTTAAAGAACAAAATAACAAAAAACAGCCAGATAACGACTGCAGACCTTTGTGCTTTTCAGTCCACATGAATGCTGATTAAATTCCACCCCCCACCTCAGCCTGTTCAGAGATCTGAACGAGCATCTGAGAGAAACCCTGAGAGGGAGGAATGTTCTTCACGTGGACGTGAAAATGCTTTACGTAATAAAATGCAATTAAAAACAACATTTGCAGACTTCTGGTATGGCAACGTAGCGAGCAACAGCCCAAACCAACGATCTTCCAGATGATCTCACCTGTCCGAAGAGTAACCAAGTAAATTCTGATAAAAAAACAAACAAAATGGTTTTGTTATGACAAGAGAGTATTTCCCTGCAGCGGCAAACTCGTCGGTTTTAAATACACTTAATCACCAATGTGAAAAGCAGTCAGCCCCCTCCTCATTTGTTTTCCTTGTTTGTCTTTCTTCTCCAGCCTTTGTTGTTTATGGTGATGTTTTACCTGGTTATCTGAACAGCCACCCCCCAACAATCCTGCAGACCACATCGTTTATGGTCCGATGTGTGCTTTCCCTGCATGGAGATGTATTTATTTTATTTTTTCAAATAGGTAAAGGACTACGTTTTGTGTGGAAACATCGTGTCAACAAGGCCTAAATGTCCAGATGTGTGTTAATACGGTGGCATGTTAGAGCTAATACATGACGTACAAAGTTTCATCTAATGTTTGCTCTAATATCTAATGTTGTTTTATTGGGAACTTTACATTTGAAGTAAAAAAAGCACCTTTATAGAGTTCAGCGCAGCTCTTCAGCTCCTGATGCTTTCCCCTCTTTCTTCTTCCTGACTGCTCCACCTCACTCCTTCCACCACAGAAAAAAAAGTTCAGCATGAAATTGCTCAAAAATGAAAATAATCCAACACGTTCAAAGATAGTGAATCATCCAGCCTTCCTGGCTGGAGCAGAGTGTCTAATGGAAGTAGGATGGAGTAAAGCTGGAGGTACTGGACACATGGGCAAAAAAAGGTTGTTTCAGCGCCGTTGGTTAAACCTTATTTGAGCGTCAGCCACATTACCTGGGTGCCTGCTTCAGAGATTTTCCAGTTTTAGTCAGACTAAGCTGTTTACATGCATTTAGAAGTCTGGATTTGGTTGGATGAAGCAAACTTTGACCTTTAACAGTGTTTGTATGTGGAAGAAACTAAAAAAGTTGATAAATAAGTAAATCAGTTCAAATTGTTTTTTTGTTTTTTTTTTTTTTCCCTTTTTTTTTCTCTTTTTTATATGATTATTTTGATAAAAAAGAAATCAGTTCAAATTGAATGAACCAGCGGTTACCTGCTGCCCATCACTGCCTACCTGCCTGTGGGCGGAGCTTCACTAGCAGCAGGAAGTTATCTTCATTGATAGTTTGGCTTCTTTTTCTCTGAGGTCAAGATGCAGCTTCTCCGTCCGGCTTCATCTCGCTCAGCCGTCAACATCAGCTTCCTGCAGGCAGCAGGAACCCGAACGTCTCGTTTTCATTTTTAAATAATCTCATCCAAACATAAAAGCTCTGATTACAAAAGCAGACCAGTTAAAATCCTGCGTCATGCAGGACAAACAAACCCTGTTCAGCAATCCATCATTCATCATCTGCAGGTGCTGAGCAGGTGTCTGTAATCAGTCCTGCAGCTCTGATCTACCACAACCTGTCAGCTGTCTGGAAATCTCCCATTTTAGCAACGTTTCCAGCTCCGCAAAATATTTTAAATGCACATGCGTGTACATTTCCACATGTGTGTAGTAATCCTGACACATTTAAACTGAAGTCACATCTATGAAGTCAGAAAGATAGAAAACATAGAACAAGTTCTCCTCCTGGCTTGGAAATGTTTTCTATTTAAACAAAACATGAAACTCACCAGAGGGGTATTGCACGAAACCAAGATAAGCGATTAAGCCGGGATATGTTGGTTATCCTGGCTGAATTTAGCCCTAAGTCGGTTGCATGAAAGCAGCTCAAACTAAACCCGGCCAAGTTACTGTGGTGATTTATCCGCTGCAGCTAGCCTGCTCCAGACCAGGCTAACTGCTCAGGCTAAGATTAATCCTAGCGAGTCACCTGCATGTCCAACGTCAATTCTGTGAGGAATTAATGTGTTTTACAGCATGTCCATGGTCTTCCTAAGTATGGCGCGTCATTTTAATCATCCAGTATTAAAATATTACATATACAGTCACTGTACATTTAATTCAAATCTGTTCGTAATCGCAACAGCCTTTTTATATGGATTCGAGTTGCAGTATTATTACTCAGGCCAAGTGTTATATTGCTATGCTAATGAAGACTGCTCGTCAAATTGCTGTCAGAGGTTTTATAAATATGTGTTTTATTGCATTAATTGAGATTACAAAACACAGCGGATGAGGTTACAAAGGTGTATTCAAAGAAATCCGTGACGAGGGCAATGTAGAATATTCAGGTCCAACTCCTGTTCCCTCTTCATAATGGCTTGCCCTTTTTCGGAGGATGTGCTGGATGAGGAAGCCCGCATCCTCAGAAGAGCATTCAGACGTGAACGAGTCTTCAGGGACAGCTCACATCCCCTGGCCTTTGGAGATGACTATGTCATTGAGAGATACAGATTTTCGGTTACTGGATTTCCAGCAGTTTTCTGAGTGTCCGGCGTTTAATCTCAAGATCCAGCTCCATTTCTTGCAGCTTGCTCTTTTTTAGTCAGCTTTTAACATCTGCCAGCTCTCTCTCTCTCTCCAGGTGCCCTGAATAAAGCGTTCTGACAGTTTGTGAGGTCTGTAAAGGAAATGTCAGTTAGCACAGCAGGATTTGTGCATAACGTAGATTTACTTTAGCCAATACTCACAATGTTACCAGGCCGCTTAGGAGACTGTGCAGCATCCGGGTCCTGCTACACATTTTCTATTAGCACCACATCACTGACTTCATATCCTTCATGGAATAAATAAGCAGGCCAATCCCATAAAACTGACATGCCTCAAGCCTTCTGGAGTCCACTGACACAGTCTCCTCATCTGCAGACGTGCATTCTGCAGCTGCAGATGTGCCTTCCCCCTGCCGTATACATGCAGCGAGAGGACTCGGATTAAGATTTCACAGAACATACCAAGCCTGTGATTTCGAGACACTGTACTAACCGGATCATCTTCTGGTGGCTCCAAAAGTGTAATTGTGTTCCCAGACACTGCAAGGTTATCCAAAGTCAGACACTATATTATATGTGATTGTGTTCCATGTGCAGTAGAATTGCAGTACTTTGTGTACCTTGTATGAAGCGGACAGTTTCTGTGGCTGGGACAGAGTCAGTTATTGTCCCTCCCTGGATCCCCTCCATCACTGGCCTCCCTTTATTTAAATGGAGGCCAGTTCCTCTGCTGGAGTCACATCCTGGCTTGGTGGGCCGCCCCCTGTGCCAGTTTATAGGCCTTTTTTTAACTGCTACAATCATACAGACATTGAACATGTCAGCAGACACCTCATCTATTCATCTCATTTGTTCACGGTTATCTACTTTGGAGTCACTTACCAGCCTGCAAAATGTTCTTATATTTAATTTTTACTTGCTGCAGGTCCTTTTATGGCCAGACAGGTTTGTCCTTTATGAAGGACAGAAAGATAAAATAGATAAAAACGTTACATGAGGAAAATAGATTAAATGACACATTGTGGATAATTGTTTGCACCTAATCATACTCTACATTTCCTGAGTAACATGTACCTGCTTGTCACTCTTAAAGTATACAACAGTTAGTGGATTTGAAAAGTAACTCCTTTAATTGTAGCCTAATTATGACAGTTCCAGTGGAGCACTGTTTATTAATTGTACAGTTTTTGACTACTTACGCATTGAGCCGGTCGGCTATTGTCTGCCAGGCTCTCTCGCGTTCTTTACTTATGGCATTGGTTTTGCCTTTTTTCCTTATAATATCCTTAACTTCGTCAGAGAACTCCGTCAGGAGCTGTTGTTCAGCGGCCGTGACGTAGGACGCGCGACTTTTATCCATTTCCCCATCGGTGATTCTGTGAGCGATCGCGAGGTCTGCTTCAGTATGCCGCGCACACACACTTATCCCAACTATCTTCACCTGGCTTAACCTAGCCGCACCTTCTCATCCTGGCTCAGCAAACGTGCAACCAATTAAGCCAGGATAGGCCGCGCAAGCTAGGTCAAGCTGGGCTTTCTTAATTATCCTGGATTTCTTTATTCTGGTTTCGTGCAATACCCCTCTGGAAACATTAGAGATTAGTTATTTTTATTAGAATATGTTTTTTAATATTACAGTTAATATCTTATTTTCACATTTACCTAAATTCATCCCACAGGCCACATTGGACTCTCTGGTGGGCTTCTTTTGGCCCCCAGTCCATACGTTTGACAACCCTGATTTGGAGAATTGCTGCAGCTTTTATTGTTTCTGAAACCGAGACACTTTGGATCATTTCACTCAGGTAGAAACCTTAAAACCAAACATTTTGTGGCCTTCTCAGAGGATCCAAGATAAAGAAGATGAGTGAATCACGCCTGAGCGTTGATACTGCAAAAGGTTTTATTTCAACTGGCTGTAGAGTTTGTACAGTACAGGGTTTGTACATAAATAGGCAGTAGTTATAAATATTAGCAGTCTGGTTGGTATAAAATTAAAAAAGAACATATTTTACATTATAAACACTTTGTCTCTGGTTGGATTGTCCGTACATGGTCACAGAGGGGACGTCGCTCCAGATACACCACAGATACGTCCCTTTCTTCATCATGGCTGCTATGTACAGCTGAGGATGTACAGACCCAGTCCAGTTCTCCCAGTTCTGGCCCGTTTAAAGAACATCCCGTTGCCACAAACATGCACACACACAGACATGCAGAGTTCATCGCCGTGACGGCAGGCGAGTCATCACATTTGCTCCCTAAAGGCTAAAACATACAGATGTGTGCAGAGCAACACCGCCCCCCAGTGTGCTGAGCTGGTACTGCAGGTGAAGCCATGAGGCCTCTGAACAAACATCTTATCTGATCCATCCCAGTCTGGACGGTCAAAGTGCAAATGTTCCATCTACGCTGGCAGACATGTCGACAAAAACGAGAGAAAGAGGATGGATAAAGCTAAAATGTGAACTTTGGCATTTCGACCTCTGACCCTGCATCACCTGTCGGGAAGAATTATGGGAAAACCCGAGGACGTCTGCAGTAGCTTCTAGAACATTCTTCAGTCTCCACCAGAAACAAGGCAGGCTCAGTTCAGTGCAACGTAAAGAACACAGGCTGGTTAATGCAACCATGAAGAAGAGGAGGGGGAGGAGGGATGATGATGAGGACTCACAGTTAGACAGCAGTTTGTATACAAAACACACCGTTCCTCCAACCCAAGCTGGAGGAATTGATCCTGGATCAGGCCTGAGACCTGAGGCCTCAGTGCTTCTTCTTCTTCATTGGTTCAGAGCTGGAGGAGGAGACCAGGGGGATGGTACAAGTCTGGGGTCGGGAGACTTGATCAGCTCGACGTGGAGTCTGTAACCAGAAACGGCTCATCTGTCTGCAGGTTAGAGAACAAAGTCCTGATCTGGTCCCCAGACATCTCCATGGAAACGGGATATAATATACTAACATAACACTAATCATAAATTTAAAATCAGCATCCGAGTCAGAACCAGAGTTGGTCCAGTTCTAAGGAGCTTAAAGTCTGAACCCTCGTAGAGAAGCTTTCTGTCATTTCTTTAAGTTTTTCTGGTCCAGCAGACCTGTTCAGTGTTTTCTATTAATACTTTTATTCATTCATTTTATGTACCGCTTCGTCCAGTTCAGGGTCGCAGGGAAGCTGGAGCCGATCTCAGCAATTAACAGACGAGGGGCAGGTTCACCTGGACTGGTTGCCAGTCCATCACAGAGACACATGATTAATGACTATTATCTAAACTAGTTCCCACCAGTGCTCATCATAGTCTCCAGGAATAGTTCTCCAGGATCTTTGAAAGACTTTCCAAAGCTCTGTGGATGTTTCTGCCTTTCTGCTCTCTGTGCAGACGGGTGTTGGAAGCGTCGGGCATTTTTAGTAAAGCTTTTCAATCTTTCTAGACTATCGCTGCTTTTTTAATCTTATTTTATTTATTGCATCTTAATTTTATTTTATTGCATTTTGTTTTTACTCTTTTTAGTTTAGCTTAAAATCTTTCATTGAAACTTCCAGTGTTTTAGTTTCCTCGGTGCAGTTAGTGTCATCAATTTATGTACGTTGTGTGTTTATATGTGTGTGTGTGTGTGAATATGTGGTGTTTATGTGTGACTGGTAGGTTTGTGGTCTGGGGGACTTGACGGGGGACTTGGTAAAGACGGATTTTATTCATTATGTTTTTAATGTAAAACACTTTTTGTTGCATTTCTTTGTATAAAATATACTTTTTAAATAAAGATTTTCAGCCACGTTTCCACGGAGACCATTTCTGATGAGGCTTCGTCCAACAGTAGGTGGATCATCTGAAGGTCCAGATGCATCTCTCAGGTCCTGGTTCAGGTCTTTGGGAACCACCATGTTGTTTTCTGTCTGATCTTTGCTGGTTTTACAGATGAAACCAAAGAAATGGGAACAGATGACAAAGATCCAGTTTAAACTGGTTCTTTGCTAAGTTGTTTATGTGTCGACACAGCTCTGGTTCCTCCCTTCAGTTTGGAGCCTTTTTCCTGAGTTAAGTTCCTCTGAAACTGGTCTGGTACCAGTACAGGACTAGAAATGAGGTAAAAAGCAGAAAAACCTTTAGAGACTTTAAGACCTTCAGAAAGCTGGAGAAGACAATGACGTGAGGACTATCCGGACTCTTCTGGAATAGGACTTTGGATCAGGACTCTAGAACAGCACTCTGGAACAGGACTCTGAACAGAACTCTAGATCAGGCCTCTGGAACGGGACTCTGGAACGTGACTCTGGATCGGGACTCTGGAACAGGATTCTAGATCAGGATTCTGGATCAGGACTCTGGATCGGGACTCTAGATTGGGATTCTGGATCAGGATTCTGAATCAGGACTCTGGATCAGGACTCTGGAACGGGACTCTTGATCTGGACTCTGGAACGGGACTCTGGAACAGGATTCTGGATCAGGATTCTGGATCAGGACTCTGGATCAGGATTCTGGATCAGAACTCTGGATCGGGACTCTAGATTGGGACTCTGGATCGGGACTCTGGAACAGGATTCTAGATCAGGATTCTGGATCAGGACTCTAGATCGGGACTCTGGATCGGGACTCTGGAACAGGATTCTAGATCAGGATTCTGGATCAGGACTCTAGATCGGGACTCTGGAACGGGACTGTATAAAACATTTTAGGGATGCTCCAGGTTCTCTAGACCTCGACCTTTCTCGGACGTTGCAGGAAGGAGCAACGTAGAACTTCCTGTTTCCACCAGGTGGCGCAGTGAGTACGTTCACCTGCAGATGTCCTCATCTGATTGGATGACGAGTCTGACTTCCTGTCTCTTGTTTAAATCCAGTCAATATTTTACGGATCTGATTAAAAACGGAAAAACTAAAACTGATTAATTGAAATGAGATTTTTTGTTCCTGCTGGGTTTAAGGTTTTGGTTCTAACCTGGTTTTTGAGGAATTTTAGATCCAGTTAAACCTTTTGGTAGTTGATGTGTTTTGATGGATCTACGTGGTATGATGAGTGAGTGATGTAAAAATCTGACCTGATCCAGAACCTTCATTACTTTTCTGTCTCTGGATGTTTGTAGATGTGCAGAGGAAACCAGTCAAATTCTGATTTTGGACTAAAAGGGTTTTGCGCTTTCAGTCTTCAAGCTAAGATATGCTAACCGTCTCCTGACTCCAGCTCAGACTCAACCAGGTTGTGGTTCAGGGTTGGTTCGGGTCGCTGTGAACGTCTCTTAGCATCCGGAGCGCCTCTGGTGTGTTGGGCGTTTCTATAGAGGACTCCTGAGCTAACACGGGCCCATGGTCTGACTCTGTGGCGTTTGTCTCTATGACTCCAGATGCAGATCAGGAAGAAGGTGGAGCTGATCTGGAAGCTGATCCAACCTGATGCTGGTTTTATGGCACCACCAATGTTTATAAGATGCAGAATTCAGAGCTTCTTGCTGCTCGTGAGCCGGTCGGTGCGGCTCTGAAGCTGCTTCCTTAAAGAGACGATGAGGATGAGGAATGTTTTTCTGAAGGCTCGTCGCTCCTGGAAACCCACCGCCGATTTTATCACATCCTCATCTTGTCTCTGTTTCCACAGAAACCTTAAGAGTCTGCAGCTGCAGGAGCCTCAGGACGTCCCAGAAAAGGATTTTGGCACAAAGAAGACACAACGACCGGTCCAAGTCTTGTCCAGCCTCCCAGCTCCTCTTCCTCCTCTTCCTCCAACAAAGCAGCTTCCAGTCTCTGCTGCTGTGCCATCGTCCGTCCTTCATCCTGTCAGGGGTCTTCCTCACAGCGTAGCCAGGATGCGAGAGAAGGAGATGACGACAGAGAGGGTGGTCTGGCCCACGCCGAGCACTAGCGCCTCCAGCGGAGCCATGTCCTTACCGGCCACCCGGTAAACGCCCGCCACTGCCGCGCCTGAGGACGCAAACACACAGTAAACACACACAGAAACTAGAGCTGGTACCACTAATATCCTGAACCGATTTAGATTGATACAGATTCTTTTACAGATAACTGTGGACCTTGTTTACATGGGCCACAAAATCAGATATCTGGTAGTAATCAGATTACTGTAATAATCTGATCTGAAGAGTCTACATGCATGTCTGAAATACCATTTTCTAAAAACTGTTTCCTACATTTACCGGTCCATTATCAGATTTATTTCGGAGTAGGTACATGTGTGGTGATGTCACTTCCTGTGTTTTTTTTCCCTCCAAAACAGTCTGTTTGTTGAACATGGTGGAGCCCATGGTCTTAGAGTTAGCTGTTAATGTGAGAGCCCACAGTCTTAAGGTGCGTCCCAATTCAGGGTCTGCACACTTCGAAGTGCAGATTCGTCGGCCACATACGTCATCGCGGTGCACAAAGTACTGCACACGTTTGGCCCCAAACGAAGGATGCTGGTGGTGCATCTTTCGCGGCCTCTTTTCTCCCAGAATTCATTGCGCACAAGACGGTGGTAATTCAGCAACCGAGCACAGAAGCGTATGTTTTTGGTTTCAGTAATGTTTAATAAAAAAGTATGTTTTTTTTTTAACTACACTTTAGTAGAAACGTTACAAAACCAAGTACATTAAAGGCATGTTTGTTAAATGGTGACATTAAAATTTGGCAATATTGTATATTAATTTTGTTTTTGTTTTTTTAACTGTCGGTGTTGCCGGTCGGTTTAAACGTTCACTAAAGTGCAGTAGACTACGTAGTCTGCACACTCTGAAGTGTGCAGACCCTGAATTGGGACACGCCTTTAGTGTTAGCTGCTAATGTGAGAGCCCATGGTGTTAGCGTTAGCTGCTAATGTGAGAGCCCATGGTCTTAGGGTGTGTCCCAAACCACGCACTTCTATACTTCGAACACTACATTTAAGTGCTTAGTGCGCTGACACAGAAATTTCAGTAAAAACTCAGTGCACTGAAAGTACCCGGATGCTGCCCTAAACTCGGCCAAAAATGTAGTGCGATACGATGGACACTACACGCACTAAATGGACGCCATCTTGCTGACGTAGCGGAAGGGGAGGGACTTTCAACCAGTTTTCAGAGCTGGCAGCCACCGACTCAGTGGTACCGATGCAGGCGGAGGGTATTTTCTACTGTTGTAAGTACGAAGATATTTGATCATAATTCTAATATAAACTGCAGCATGCTTCTTATCTCTTCTATCCCTGATGACAGTTATGGATCTGATCATTTGTTGGAGGCTGCAGTAGAGTTAGCAACGTAAATGTTAGCAGTTTTATTGCCGATTTCGCGGATCTAGATGGGCTATAAGTGTTAAAAATGATTAATACTATAGGTTCCGTATGTATATTCATGATTGTTGAACCTCCAGATGAAGCACTGCGGGGTCTCTGGCGTAAACGAAATGGTCTTTGATCTGAAAACTGATTAGGAAACACCGCTGGTTAGAGAACCCACCCGTTTCGATGGTACCGCTGACGAAGCTGTAGCTCATTGTACATCACTTTAAATAAGCGTCTGCAAAGTACCCATAAAGTACATAATAATGTTTGCTTTTATATAAACTGCCATTCTGTGTTCACCGTAGGTCACTGTGGCATCAAACTACCGAGCCAGCAGTGGCACTGAGGCATTTACCACCTGCGGGCCAGGACGCTGCTGTGGAGAAGAGGAGGCGTAAAGAGAGATATGTTTTAATAAAAAGTTTAAATAAAATGTTTTCTGCATCCCTGTTTTAGCGTCTTCATTACTGCATTTCATATTTTAAATGATGGTTTCTAGTTTAATCGGTTTCCTGTTGCCAGACGTGAACGTATCAGTGTAAACACCAATGAAAACAGATGTATAATGTAACATACTTTAATTCAGTTAAGATATCTTTGTTTATTTAAAAGCTGTTTTTTAGTGTTTTAAATTGCACTTTATACTAACAAGTATGGGGGAGACATGCAAAGACACATGAATGTGTGCTGATGGTTTCTATTGTTATCAACTGAGATAGATTAATACAGTGGAGGCCACGGTTCTTTGTTTCACTAATGAGGCCTTTTAAAAGGCATTTAATAGCATAAAAGTATGATGACATGCAAACACGTATGTTAACGTGATTTTGGTGTTAGTGTTAGCTGCTAATGTGAGAGCCCATGGTGTTTGTGTTAACTTCTAATGTGAGAGCCCATGGTGTTAGCGTTAACTTCTAATGTGAGAGCCCATGGTGTTAGTGTTAGCTGCTAATGTGAGAGCCCATGGTGTTAGCGTTAGCTGCTAATGTGAGAGCCCATGGTGTTAGCGTTAGCTGCTAATGTGAGAGCCCATGGTGTTAATGTTAGCTGCTAATGTGAGAGCCCATGGTGTTAGCGTTAGCTGCTAATGTAAGAGCCCATGGTGTTAGTGTTAGCTGCTAATGTGAGAGCCCATGGTGTTAATGTTAGCTGCTAATGTGAGAGCCCATGGTGTTAGCGTTAGCTGCTAATGTAAGAGCCCATGGTGTTAGTGTTAGCTACTAATGTGAGAGCCTACAGTCTTAGTGTTAGCTGCTAATGTGAGAGCCCATGATGTTAGTGATAGCTGCTAATGTGAGAGCCCATGATGTTAGCGTTAGCTGCTAATGTGAGAGCCCATGGTGTTAGTGTTAGCTGCTAATGTGAGAGCCAATGGTGTTAGCGTTAGCTGCTAATGTGAGAGCCCATGGTGTTAGCGTTAGCTGCTAATGTGAGAGCCCATGGTGTTTGAGTTAGCTGCTAATGTGAGAGCCAATGGTCTTAGTGTTAGCTGCTAATGTGAGAGCCCATGGTGTTAGCGTTAGCTGCTAATGTGAGAGCCCATGGTGTTAGCGTTAGCTGCTAATGTGAGAGCCAATGGTCTTAGTGTTAGCTGCTAATGTGAGAGCCAATGGTGTTAGCGTTAGCTGCTAATGTGAGAGCCCATGGTGTTAGCGTTAGCTGCTAATGTGAGAGCCCATGGTGTTTGAGTTAGCTGTCTACATGACCACCTGAATTATCTGATAACTCCAGAAATCAGGTAATAATCAAATTTTTGTTGTGCATGTAAACAAGCTCATTTACACATGTTAATTTCTCTCCAATACACAGATGTCTGTGCCTGTAAGATAAGATAAGATAATCTTTATTATTCCCACAAATTACAATTAAATGAAAGAAACATCATACACACATTACAATAAAAGTGCATAATTAGCTGTCGGTCATACTGTCATGTGAGTGTGGGTTCCAGTGATGCAGTAGATTGTAATGCAGCATTATACAGTCTGATTGCTGTGGGAATGAAAGACCTGCGGAAGCGTTCCCGTTTACACTTCGGGTGTAGAAGTCTATCACTGATGGAGCTGCTTAAGGCCCCCACAGTCTGATGCAGAGGGTGAGAGGTGTTGTCAATGATGGCGGACAGTTTTGCCAGAACTCTCCTCTCCACCATTACCTCAGTGGAGTCCAGGGGGCAGCCACAGACTGAGCTAGCTCTTTTTACCAGTCTATTGAGTCTGTTCTTGTCCCGCTCAGAACACCCCCCTCCCCAACACACCACAGCATAAAAAACCACGGATGCCACCACAGTCTCATAAAAAGTTCTCAGCAGTTGCCTGCTCACGCTGAAGGATCCCGGCCTCCTCAGCAGGTATAGATGACACTGACCCTTCTTATAAAGAGTCTGTGTTATCTGTCCAGTCCAGTTTATTATTTAGGTGGACACCCAGGTACTTGTATGTCCTCACTCTCTCGATGTCAAGTCCCTGGATGTTTAACGGTGCAGTAGAGGAGGGTTTTCTCTGGAAATCAATCACCATCTCCTTTGTCGTGCTGGTATTTACTAGAAGGTGATTCTGCTCACACCAGTCGATAAAGTCCATGATGACCTTCTTGTACTCGCAGTTGTTCCCCTCGGACACACATCCCGCTATAGCAGTGTCATCGGAGAACTTCTGGAGGTGACAACTGTCCGTGGAATACCTGAAGTCGGATGTGTACAGGGTGAAGAGGAAAGGTGATAGTACTGTGCCCTGAGGGGCCCCTGTGCCGCAGAAAACCACATCCGACACACAGTCCCTCAGCCTCACATACTGGGGTCTGCAAGTAAGGTAATCCATGACCCATGCAGACCCCCACCCTCTCCAGCTTCATCCTAAATATTGAAGGTTGAATCGTATTAAAATGTAGTCCTGTATATCTTTCTTTCTCTTTCCTTTTTTAACGTGTGCATGTGCAAACAACTGCATGGCTTTTTCTTTTCAGCGTTTTCTGTTATATAGAAGAAAGTGATGCTTTCACAATGTGAGCGGATCATAAAAGAAAAACGAGACGGCGTGCAGCAGCAGGAAGTTGGTTTATAAACAAAGGAAACGAATGCCATGTTCAACAAAGGCCAGATGTTTTGCTGTCTACATGATCACGTGAATAATCTGATAACTCCAAATTCAGATAATGATCAGATTTTTGGTGTTCAAGAAAACGGGTTCACTGTGATTATTCTCAGCAGATATCACTGTAACAGACCAGACACACATAAGTAACGTGTGACCACCAGTTATTGATCACATCACATCGTGGTGACGGATGAATACATTTTCTATTGATGTCACCTGATGGGCTTCCTGACACTAAATAACTGTTTTATATGTCTACTAGTCAGGAGTTTTGCCACACCATCTAGTAACAGTATTCAATGGCATCTGCTTGATCACAGATAGCGCCAACATCTCAGTCCTGGTACTGCTGGATCCTGCTAACATCTTGTTAGGCCGGCTGAAAAACTGGCACCTCAATTAGCTGGTTTGTGCCTAAAAGACAGGAATTACTTTGTGTCTATAGGTAACCTGTGGAGTTCCCCAAGGCTCCATCCTGGGGCCCCTGCTGTTCAACATCTAAATGCTGCCATTCGCTCAAATTATGAAAACAACTAAATAAGTTAGCATAACTAAGCTGATGACAGACAAATCCAAGGAAAAAACAAACAACCAAGGCAAAAACCTGGGAGCAGTCCTGAACTCAGACCTAAATTTCAGCATCACATTAAGACAGCTGTGAAGTCAGCCTGTTATCACTTAAAGAACATCTGGAGGATTAAAGGACTGATGATTCAGCAGGACTTAGGAAAAACTCCAGTCCTCAGATCTTTACACAGTCTTCAAAATCCTTCTGTTAGTTTACAAAACACTGAATGGCTTAAGGCCAAAATCCCTTCAGGATCTTCTGGTTCATTATGAACCAACCAGATCCCTCAGGTCATCAGGGTCTACCCAGAAGTGTTCCCAGACTTATCAAAACCACTGTCATTCCATTTTTCTGTTTTATTTCATTTATTTTTAAAGTTTGTTTTTCATGCTTCTTCTGCACCCTGCTGTAATGCTTTTAATGTTTCATGTAAAGGACTTTGTTGTCATGTAGATGAAATGTCACGTACTAATAAACCTGGTCTGTCTCCCCCTGCTGGCAGGGAGAGTAATTACACCAACATTTCCTTCGTCTGTTCTAACCAGTGTTTTTTTCCTCAGAACACTGTTTTATCTGAAGCATCAGAAACTTTTCTCCAACACCGCCTCTGGATTTTCCTCCATCACATTCAGCTGTACTCATCCTTAGATTAACTAATCCCTACAGCAGAGAAATATCCCAGCAGCCTCCATGTTTAAAACTCTGAAAGACTGAGAAGATCAGAGGTTTAACTGGTAAAGAGTGAAGAATTTCCACAGCTTAGATGTGGGTTCAGCTCTAGATCCGTTAAAAAAGCTGATCTATGTGAAGGCATAAATCTTTCTACTTTATCCAGGAAAGATTTAAGCTCTGAGTCAGAGAAAACCCGTCGGTTCAGTTCCTGATTTCTGGAACCATCTGAAGCTTCAGACCTGCTTCTACACAACCAACAGATGGAAACATGGAAAATCTTGGAAGTCTAGAATTCCTGGAGTGTGGATAGTGGAAGAAGTTGGGATTAAGACCTTCATGACTTATCCTGCATTCTTTCTGCTCCTAGAAGTACCATTTTTACTGTTTTCTTTTATAAAACGTTTAATAAGATCTGCAAACATAAAAAAGCTTCTATGAGGCATCAAATGGTCAACAGAACAATAAATATTAATATTCAAACTGTGTCTTTGTGCATGAGGGTTTTTACTGGTGTGTGAGGCCAGTGGACGGGACTTACTGGTGATGACGCCTCCGGAGAGGGAGGCCAGGAAACCCACGCTGACCAGCACCAGGGTGATGAGGCGGCCCCACTTATGGCGCTGCAGCATGACCAACATGAGCAGCCCCACGGCGCCGTGGACAAACAGCGAGGAGAAAAGACACCACAGGAACACCCAGTACCACATCTCTGAGGGGGGAACAAGAGCAGAACCATCAGAACCAGAACCAACAGCCAGACTGGAGAAAATGTTCACACCTTCTTCCAGGTTTCTGACACATCCGCTGATTTAACACCTTTAATGATAATCTGATGCAGTTTTTAGAAAATCATGTTTATTATTTTATTAATTATTTCTTCTTTTAAAGGACAAACTGATCATTTAGAAAACATGAAAAGTTAGAAAATAAAAGATTCAGGATTATTGAGCATTTTGACAGTCAAAAGGTTAAAAAGAAAACATAAAAGAAAACCCTTCTTTTTCCCAACAAGTAGGCATTGTGCATGTCAAAAGTGTTACCACTGAACTAAATCTGTCTATCCAGCTTCCAGCTGGAATCTCTGATCAGATCGATTTCAGTTAGACAGATTAAATATTTGTTAATAGTTAATCGTCCTGAGGTTCTCAGCCTCAGGATCAGAGTTCTGATGGTCTGGGGTGGATCAGGGGTTTGATGGTTTGGGTGGATCAGGGTTCTGATGGTCGGGGTTGGATCAGGGTTCTGATGGTCGGGGGTTGGATCAGGGTTCTGATGGTTTGGGTTGGATCAGGGTCTGATGGTTTGAGTTGGATCAGGGTCTGATGGTATGGGGTGGATCAGAGTTCTGATGGTTTGGGGTGGATCAGGGGGCTGATGGTCTGGGGTGGATCAGGGTCTGATGGTTTGGGTGGATCTGGGTTCTGATGGTCGGGGGTTGGATCAGGGTCTGATGGTTTGGGGTGGATCAGGGTTCTGATGGTCGGGGGTTGGATCAGGGTTCTGATGGTCTGGGTTGGATCAGGGTCTGATGGTTTGAGTTGGATCAGGGTCTGATGTTCTGCGGTGGATCAGGGTTCTGATGGTTTGGGGTGGATCAGGGGTCTGATGGTTTGGGGTGGATCAGGGTTCTGATGGTTTGGGGTGGATCAGGGGTCTGATGGTTTGGGGTGGATCAGGGGTTCTGATGGTCTGGGGTGGATCAGGGTTCAGATGGTCTGGGGTGGATCAGGGTCTGATGGTCTGGGTGGATCAGGGTCTGATGGTCTGGGGTGGATCAGGGTTCTGATGGTTTGGGTTGGATCAGGGTCTGATGGTCTGGGGTGGATCAGGGTCTGATGGTCTGGGGTGGATCAGGGTTCTGATGGTCTGGGGTGGATCAGGGTCTGATGGTCTGGGGTGGATCATGGTTCTGATAGTTTGGGTTGGATCAGGGTCTGATGGTCTGGGGTGGATCAGGGTCAGATGGTTTGGGGTGGATCAGGGTTCTGATGGTTTGGGGTGGATCAGGGTTCTGATGGTTTGGGGTGGATCAGGGTTCTGATGGTCTGGGGTGGATCAGGGTTCTGATGGTTTGGGGTGGATCAGGGTTCTGATGGTTTGGGTTGGATCAGGGTCTGATGGTCTGGGTTGGATCAGGGTTCTGATGGTTTGGGTTGGATCAGGGTCTGATGGTTTGGGGTGGAGCATGGTCTGATGGTTTGGGGTGGATCAGGGTTCTGATGGTTTGGGTTGGATCATGGTCTGATGGTTTGGGGTGGATCAGGGTTCTGATAGTTTGGGGTGGATCATGGTCTGATGGTTTGGGGTGGATCAGGGTTCTGATGGTTTGGGGTGGATCAGGGTTCTGATGGTCTGGGGTGGATCAGGGTTCTGATGGTTTGGGGTGGATCAGGGTTCTGATGGTCTGGGGTGGATCATGGTCTGATGGTTTGGGGTGGATCAGGGTTCTGATGGTTTGGGGTGGATCAGGGTTCTGATGGTTTGGGGTGGATCAGGGTTCTGATGGTCTGGGGTGGATCAGGGTTCTGATGGTTTGGGGTGGATCAGGGTTCTGATGGTTTGGGTTGGATCAGGGTCTGATGGTCTGGGTTGGATCAGGGTTCTGATGGTTTGGGTTGGATCAGGGTCTGATGGTTTGGGGTGGATCATGGTCTGATGGTTTGGGGTGGATCAGGGTTCTGATAGTTTGGGGTGGATCAGGGTTCTGATGGTCTGGGGTGGATCAGGGTTCTGATGGTTTGGGGTGGATCAGGGTTCTGATGGTTTGGGGTGGATCAGGGTTCTGATGGTTTGGGTTGGATCAGGGTTCTGATGGTTTGGGGTGGATCAGGGTTCTGATGGTCTGGGGTGGATCAGGGTTCTGATGGTTTGGGGTGGATCAGGGTTCTGATGGTTTGGGTTGGATCAGGGTCTGATGGTTTGGGGTGGATCATGGTTCTGATGGTTTGGGGTGGATCAGGGTTCTGATAGTTTGGGGTGGATCAGGGTTCTGATGGTTTGGGGTGGATCATGGTTCTGTGATGAGTTGTGTAGTAAAAACATTCATGTATTGTTTGTTATAATCTAATAAAGTGTCTTAACTGGAAATCAAACCCTTTTCCTCCACTGACTGGTTTTTGTTCATCATATAAACTAATAAAGTTTTCTGTCTCCATCATGTGATTTTTATCCTGTTTTCAGACTCAAGTCATTTGTTTTGGGTTTGTTTATGTATCTGGTTCCTTTATAAGTCTGAACTGGAGCTACTGGGCCGCTATGAAAAACATGGCTACCGTGGTCAGGGCCCGTGTTGGCTGCGTGACCGGTTTCAGGGATGACGCATGGCAGACAGAGGTGACTGCTGGCGGGTCATTTTTCACGGTTCAGGCGGAGCTGGAAGGTGTGTTTCGGGACGTAGCAGCTGAAGTGCTGCGTCATGTTTAGAGAGACGAGCCAACGCAGCCCAAAAAGGTCAGAGAGCAGCGTTAACTTCTGCTAGTCCCCAAAGACAGGACGAGGTCTTTGTCAGCACACAGGTTTACAGCTGAGGAGAGGTTGCTGACTTCATCTCTCAGGAGGAAGAGTCGGGATTTATCCCAACGTGGACGGAGGAGGAAAAGGAGGGACTGACTGCTTCCATCTCCACTCAGAGCTGGAAACTGCACAGCAAAGACGATACTGGAAGGTTGTTTCCAGTTCAGAGAACAGATAAAAATCATGAAAATCCACTGATTCAAGTTCCTGTTAACACAAATATCTAACCAGCCAATCACATGGCAGCAGCTCGATACATTGCTGCCACGTGATCCCCCAGAAAAATGTCCCCCTTCACCTTCTTCTTCTGTGGGTCTTTCATGGTGGCGATATGGCTGTTCTCACATATAAAAGGACTCACTGCATGATCTAATATAAATGATTCATTCTGGGGTCATGAAAACATCATTAATCAAGCAAAGCTATTAGATAATAATAGAAACCTTCCTGTCAGACCTGTCTCGGTGAGACCGTTTACATATCCATTTAAACCCAACAATAGGGAGTAATCAGATTACATAACTTCCTGTTATTTTCAAAACATCTGGTGTTTTTTTAACATGGCGGCGCCCACAGTCTTAGCATTACCTGCTAATACATGAACACCATGAACACTTTGTTTTTATGCCAACGTCCCACTGCTGCACATCCTAGAGCATTTTAGTCATTTTTTGGAAAATATTGATGAGTCATATTCAGATTATCGTGTCTCCATGCCCACATAAACAATCTGATAACCCCAGAAATCAGATAATGATCAGACTTTTGTTGTTCATGTAAACAGTCTGAATGTTACTGGTTAGCTTCTTACATGTAGCCAGAATAATCTGATGATGAGAAATTGGATTAAAACATCTGTGCATGAGGACCCGTGTATCTGATTTATTTAGTTTATTTACATCTGCGTTGCTTCTGTGTTGTCGCAGTTTCAACATGAGTGAAACACAATGGCAGGAAGTCTAAACCACTTCTAAATGAGTACAAAGTAAAAATATAAATGTATTCTATTTAGCATTTTATTCGCTTCCACATTAGCAACTAATGCTAAGTCATGGCCAATCATGGGAAAATGTAGACCTGGATTTTTTTTAATATCGCTTGTAGATGCATCAGACCAGATTATTAAAATAATCTGATTACTCCCGGTTATTGGAGTTTGATGGTCAAATAATGGGGTCATTGTTTTCTACTTTGCTTCTTAACCATCACCGTGTCTCCATGATCACACATTTTTAAACAAGGACAACTAAAATAACAGTGATGCCGAAAGGTTTTCGTTTGGGTAAACAGACCCTTTAACCTCGACCTTGCAAGATCACAGACAGAGAAATGAAAGCCTCACTTTCACAGTGGTTTCCACACATATTTAAATGTTCTTTTTATGGTTTCCTGAAGTGAAACCTCACATCTCATAAACAGGAAATAATTTGTTTAAGAAGCTCTGCAGGGCCTCAGAGGAACCAGAGGGTTGGACGGATCTGTTCCCGACTCCTCACTGACAGTATCGGACGTCCCGAGGGGGACGGGGGGATGGAGGGAGACCCGGGGCTGGTGATCTGTGGAGTTGAAGCTGGGGGGTGGGGGGTCTCTGCGGCTCTTTGCAGCAGCTCGACTTCCACAAAGTTCTACATGCTGCAGCTTCCTGCTGACTCAGCATCAGCAACTTTCTGTGTTTCTCAACGCCGGATGTCAGAGATGGTATCTGACTACACATCCGGCTCAGCAGCTCCGACAATGTGTTTACACAATAATCCTGTTTCTGTATTATTTCGCCCCCTATAATTCACATTCTCGTACTTTTAAATGCGACAGAACAGATGACAGTGATGTGAACGCTTGGCCTGAATCTAAAGAAAAGCTCAGGTGTACCTTCACCTGCATGTGCAGCGTTCAGTGTGAATGAATCAGAGCTCTGATGATCCAGCTGACCAGGTTTTTATCACTTCTTATGGAGACTGGACCTTTCAGACTAACACACTCAGCTGAAAAGATGCAGCTCGATCAGCAGCTGGAGAGGCAGAAGAAGACGTCTCCTCCTCTGCACCTGCAGCTCCTCCAGTCCGGACACATAAACCTCCATCAGGTCTACGGTGCTTTAAAATGGACGCGGTGACACGCGGCGACACGCGGCCAGCGGCGGCCGGTCCGCGCGGCACGCGGCGCGCATGTTACCGCTGACGGAACACATGAAAACCTCTCCGTTCACGTACCTGTGAAGTGCTGCAGCGTCGTGCCCTGCACCCAGAGGCTCAGCACTTGCTGCACCGACAGATTGAGGTTGTAATCCCGGCTGGCCGTCATGTTTCCGCCGCCGCCGCCCATGTTCGCGCCCCTCTTTATTGAATAGATGAACTTGGCTTTAGAGGAAGGCATGGAGGAGACCGGGGCGGGGACGGGGGGCGTGAGGCGGCTCTCCCCGGCGCGGCTCCCCTCTACCGGTGCCGCTGCTTCGGCTTTACGTCCGTCGCCGCTGCGGGAAGGGAAGAGCCGCTGGCTGCTCGGTTCATCCACGGTGGTGTCGGCTGCGCGGAGGCCATGATGGGGATGGCGGCGCCAGCTCAAGCGGGCAGACGCGCGGTCGGCTCGTCCTACATCGGCTGGCCCCGCTACATAACCCTTAAAGGGCCAGCAGTCATTGGGAGGGGAGGGGGTTACGGTTTACCGTGACACATCTCTGGTGCATCAAATCTCTGAATGGGAACAAAGAGGCTGCGCAGAGTCACGTGGAGAGGTGGGATGATGATGTAGCAACGTAACGAGGACTCACCGCGAGTGATGCTGATCGTCAAATACCAACATTTGTACCGGAATTATAACCATTAACTAATAACTGGTTTATTTCACCAATTCGACCTGAACTCAAGCAACCTGGTCGCAACACTCAGAAACCATGTCATCATGTTATTAAACAGAGTTTTTCTCTGTAGTGGCTTAAAGCAAACAAACGACATCAGGTATCAGCTGGGCGTTGCCACTGACGACGGATGGACAGTGGAGCTGTCCCATGCGCTGATTGGCTGCTGCCATGTCAACAAAAGGCTAATATAGTAATAAATAAGATGGGAAAGAGGTGAGTGAGGGAATGCTGAACGTTAGTGTTGGATGTTTAAGGGTTTAAACTGAACCCTGCATTCTTAGGGATTCAATTATTTCCAAATGTCATCAAGCCATATTTTATTCCCAGTAACATAAGCAGCGTGTCAATTTTTGTATTTGAAAGGACTCTGGTAAGAAAATATAATGAATGAGGTCAGTTTGTCCTGTTTTGCTCTGTAGTATTTATGAATAAAGAGTAAAATAGAAATTATCTGTTAGAAATCAGCAGCATGTTGGCTGCAACTGTGTTTGGTTAAATTCTATTAGTTAAATAAATTTGACTTATTTTTGGTTTAATTATTTGTGTGAGAAGGGCAGATTATATACAATTTTCTTGTTTCTGCTCCTATTCATTAGTGTTTGTAACTTATGCTCTATTGATGGTTTTGTTTTTACTTACAAATGAAATAAATACTTTCAAAAAGAAAGATGATGAAACGGAGACGTTTCACCATGAGATGAAAATATGAGCTGATAGTGAATCTGATGGAAAAAGTTGGAACAGGAGCAGCAAAAGGCTGGAAAAGTACCTGGTACAAACCAGAAACACCTGGAGGAGCATTGGACAACTAACCAGGTTAACTGGCAACTGGTCAGTAACATGACTGGTATAAAAGGAGCATTTCAGAGAGGCAGAGTCTCTTACATGGAAAGATGGACAGAGCTTCACCAATTTGAGACAAACTGGATCTAAAACTGTGGAACAGTTTCAGAAAAATGTTCCTCAAACTTTGAAAGTCCACCATCTACAGTGTAGAATATCATCAGAAGATTCAGAGAATCAGAAGGAATCTCTGTATGCACGGGACAAGGCTGGATGCTGGTGATCTTCTGCATTAAAAGCAGACATGATTCTCTACTGGAAACCACTGCAAGGACTCAGGAACAGTGATGCCACAGATTACTTGAAAAAGTAATCTGACCACTGATTACTGATTACTTCTTTAAAAAGTAATCTAGTTACTTTACTGATTACTAAGGTTTAGAAGTAACTAAGTTAGATTACTAGTTACTTTATTAGTTGAAACCCCCCAAACAAAAAAATGACGGACGGAAGTGGAGAGGCGGACCTCCCATCATGCACCAGGGTAATAAGTTTCTATATCATATTTTTTTCTAAAGTCATGTGCAGTGAATGATTTGTGTTTGTCGATTTAAAAAAGGTCAAGTTTCAGCAAAGAAAGGTAACTGCATGCTTACGAGTACATAAAATTTCTGTACCACCGTTAATGAGAAGGTGTGTTGAGTTAGATAAATACACTTTCGTCCACGGCGCTTGATTTCAAATCATATGTGAAAGGAGTGGGGAGTGCCGAAGTAACGCAGGACGAATATGAAGAGTAACGGTAATTTGATTACATTGTAGGACATCCTAACGCGTTAGATTATATTTTGTTAAAATATGTAGTCAGATTACTGTAATGCGTTACTTTGTAACGCGTTACTGGCATCTCTGCTCAGGAAGACTTCCAGAAACCACTGTCTGTGAACATAATTCACCCTGAAACTAGTCTCCTCACTTCCTAGATGTTTCTAGACATTTGGGGTAGAAGAAGAGGGGAAGCTACACCGTGCTGAACATCACCCTGGAACTACTTTTTCTAGATGTGTTGCTGCCATCAGATTCCCTATCAGCTTATATTTTCCATCAGATGGTAAAAAGTCTCAGTTTCATCCTCTGAGATGTTGGTTATCTTCTAATGGGGATAAAATATGGCTGGATGAGATCTGGAATTATCTTTGGAAGTAGGGTTGTGTTATAAATACTGAAATAAAGTCATCCTGATGTGCTTGCCTCCAGCAGATCTGAGAGATTGAGTGATGGAAGTAAAATGTTTAAACATCTTATTTTTGCAAACTAAGTACAAGTTTTATTATTAGATGTTCTGGGAGAGATGATGATAACAGGTCTGCCGGTGAGAGTGGAGCAGAACAGCTTTGTAAAACATGATGATGGAGCGTCAGAACAAAGATGAAGGCTGAAGATGAGGAGGAAACCTGACTGTAACATACACAACGAATGTTCTAGCACATTTCTCTGTGGAGAGCAGTATTTTAAGAAGAGCTGTCCCAGATCAGAGGTACGAGGACGAGGAAACGTCTGACATCTGACATCATTTAAAGCTGCAGATTTTCCACTAAATGCAGAGAGAGTAGATTTAATAAGCTGCTGGATGACGAGGGAATTCACTCCCTCACTTCTTCAGCTGCTGGAGAGGCAGAAAGAGGAACTACAGAGAGGTGATGCCACAAGATTCAAACATTCTGGGATGTTTCCTGTGTTAGGTTATCTTCACATTTCACAGCTCAGGGATTCTGTGGTTTTACTCTGATCTACTGAAGGTAACAAACATGGGCAATTCAGTTAGATTTAGCAGAACTTGATGCAAAGTTCACAAACAACATGCAGAACTGCTCATCTGACCTGAAATCACATGGAAGAAAAAACAGGAAGCGGCTGAAGCACAGACAGAACTTTCTACTTCCTGGTTCATGGACACTTTTGAGGAAGGACTTAATTTATGATGTTTAAAATCATGAAATCTACAGAAGGATTCTAGCTGGGCTCTGCATCGATCACCAATAAATAACCATTTTTACCTCCCGTCCAAGTGAACCGAGTTTAGAGCAGGGCCCTCAAACTTAGGGGCCACTAGACGTAGAGGTTGGGTAAGGCAGGCTGGGTGTGTTTGGGTGAGGCTGGGTGAGACTGGTTGAGGCTGGGTGATGCTAGTTGTGTCTGGGTGACGCTTGGTGAGGCTAGGTGTGTCTGAGTGAGGCTGGGGGAAGATTGGTGAGACTGGGTAAGGCTGTGTGTGTCTGGGTGATGCTGGATCAGGCTTGGTGAGGCTGGGTGAAGAAGAGTGAAGATGGGTGAGGCTAGGTGTGTCTGGATGTGTCTGGGTAAAGCTGGGAATCAAGTATTCCATTAAAAAGTGAAAAACTGATCTAATCATCTCAGTTATTCCATCAGAGGATAGACTTTAAAGTTCTGCTGCTGGTCTATAAAGCTCTGAATGGTTTAGAATCAAAATACATCAGAGACCTCTTGACCCACTATGAACCTACCAGAACCCTCAGGTCATCTGGTTCCAGTTTCTTATCAGTTCCCAGAGTCAAAACTTGACAGGGAGAAGCTGCATTCAGCTTCTATGCTCCACATGTCTGGAACAAACTCCCAGAAAGCCTCAGATCAGCTGCTGGATTTTTTAAATCCAGCAGGTGTCTGACTCTGGACACACCTCTCATAAGTCACAGCTGCTACTTCACCCCACAGTGAGCTGAGGGGAAAGTACGTCAGGCTTCTTTTTGTTTCTACAGGAAGAGCCCAGTGCTGAAAGTAGGGTAGGTTTATTCTGGGGGGGTAGGGTAGGTTCATTCTGGGGGGCAGGGTAGGTTTGTTCTGGGGGGGGTAGGGTAGGTGTATTCTGGGGGGGGTAGGGTAGGTTCATTCTGGGGGGCAGGGTAGGTTTATTCTGGGGGGATAGGGTAGGTTCATTCTGGGGGGCAGGGTAGGTTTATTCTGGGGGGATAGGGTAGGTTTATTCTGGGGGCAGGGTAGGTTTATTCTGGGGGGCAGGGTAGGTTCATTCTGGGGGGTAGGGTAGGTTTATTCTGGGGGGATAGGGTAGGTTTATTCTGGGGGGGTAGGGTAGGTTCATTCTGGGGGGCAGGGTAGGTTTATTCTTGGGGGGTAGGGTAGGTTTATTCTGGGGGGGTAGGGTAGGCTCATTCTGGGGGGCAGGGTAGGTTTGTTCTGGGGGGGTAGGGTAGGTGTATTCTGGGGGGGTAGGGTAGGTTCATTCTGGGGGGCAGGGTAGGTTTATTCTGGGGGGATAGGGTAGGTTCATTCTGGGGGGCAGGGTAGGTTTATTCTGGGGGGATAGGGTAGGTTTATTCTGGGGGCAGGGTAGGTTTATTCTGGGGGGTAGGGTAGCCCTGTGCTTTATTTCTCTGAACTTGTGAAACCCTCCTTTCCTTGGTATACTTGGTATAAACGTGTTTTATTAAATCCGATTTTCCAAGTGAACAGATCTGTAGAACATCACGTCTGAACTGTGAACAACCAGCGTTCTATCATTAAGCTGTAAGTTAACCCTGATACTACTCTGTATTTCCAGAACGAGTGTGTTAGGAGAGGAAGATGCTGTGGTGGTCACACACCTGGATGCAGGCATTAAGTGCAGCTGGAACTGGTCTTGGCTCAGATTAGAAGGTCCCAGTGAAGGACAGGAGCCGTCATTTCATCTGTCAGCTGTGTTAAACACTTTATTAAACATTCATACTGGCCTGGAACTCTCACTTTCTCAAAGTGCACTCGATTCATGCTTTTATACAAAATGTCTAAAATTTTCTTCCGGCCTGGCCCCAGACCTCCTAGAGGGACTGTATCCTTCTCACCTTTTTGTCCCCTGACCCGTTTTCATGTCTGTCTCATGCTATTTTTACTCCCTATAGACAGTATGCTCAGATCAGTAGAGCCACCACAGCCTCCTCACCAAACGCCTCCACAGAAGGTGTTCAACATACCCGTCAGGTGAAACAAAGACTACTTTTGCTTCCTAAAGCTATGTACACACACACAAAGATTACTGTTTTTGTCCCAATTTTCCCTCTTCCAGAATGGCAAACGCAGATTATCTTATGTCTTATAAGTTTATTCTAAGAAATTATCATTTGGTCTGAGGTGTGTTACAAGCGAATTCGTCCTGACAATTGGCTCTGAAACAGGGTGTGGCCGACAATCAGAAGTACTGAACATGTTCAATATTTAGGACCAAAAAACTGACGACTCCTGAGTTGTGACTGTGTGGATTGTGACGTGGAATGAAATGTAGTCAATCAGAGAGCGACTGGGGAGCAATGAAGGATTTAAAGTCTGTGTTCACGCCGTCTCCAGTCTGTTATTTTTTTCAGCTGCTTTGTGGCGCCACCGTGCATCAGAAACGTCTTCTTGGCTTTATTCCAGCCATAGAGGAGCATTATTTTTCTTCTTTTCACACACACATAGAACTTTCTGCTCACTGGTTGATCTTTGGCTGCTCCTGATTGGACGTTACCGTCAATCTAAGCTCTCTGATTGGTGGAAAGTCTGACAGGAAGTGGCTTCATCATCATGTCCAGGTCTAAATAGAGGTCTCTTAGCAACATAGTAGTGATGGTGATGTTTTTATGGTGAAATGTGATAAATAATGCTGTTATCATGGATCATTGTGGATTTACCAGATAGAGTCTCTGAATAAAACTACATTTAGTGGCTGGATTGTAAACCTCCTGGACGGGATAGAAATGCTGGAAAACTTCTGTAGATCAGCTAAAGGGTTAAATATCCATCACATTTACCCCACAGAGACACACATCACCGCTGCTGAGACACTGATGGTGACAGCACTAAGAGGGGCAATTTAAAGATGATTAAGGGACTTAACTCTGTTGGTTTATCTTATTAATCACTTCTCTTGTGTCTTAATGATCTGATAATCATTGCTTTAATGAGTACTTTTCAGAGAAAGCTGCTCCTGTGTTAGTCCCGTTGATGTGGAGGGTCAGCCGTGTAAACGGAGGCATGCTGACGGAGGTGGCGCTCCGTGGGTGGAGGAGACGGCAGAGCCGACTCATCGGTGGTCGTGGGATGAAAGAAGCCTTTGACCAAATGCAGCTTGCTGAATCTTTCTCTGAGCATTGATCTGAGAACAAAGGACTATGGAAGTCTTTCAGTTCCCTGTCAGCTAATAAGCACAAACAGCAGCTGAGACATGAATTCTGGGAGAAGCTCCGAGGTCCAGGTTGTTCACTGAGGGATCACGTGGGAACGCTAACAAGTTATTAACATATCAAATACAGTGAAGCCTTAATGAGGCTGGATGCTGAAATTAAGACCAGAAACACAATCAATGATGCACACTGATCCGAGCAGCAGGACTAACATGTCGTGCTTAACCTTGGAATTATTATTCCAAATAGAAAACTACTTGCTTGGATCAGGGGGATGATTCCTCCGTCTGGCCAGCAGGTGGATTCCTTCTCCCATTTTTCCTGAGCTCGTAGTTTTCCACAGCAGAGCTGGGCAACATTCATGTCCA
Source organism: Melanotaenia boesemani (assembly GCF_017639745.1). Lineage (NCBI taxonomy): Eukaryota > Metazoa > Chordata > Actinopteri > Atheriniformes > Melanotaeniidae > Melanotaenia > Melanotaenia boesemani. The sequence goes on along the minus strand of NC_055698.1, from coordinate 32,541,343 downwards.
TGTTTACATATCTGCACATATCTCCCAGGAATCTGGTGGGTTAGAAGCATGCAGGGCTTTTTTTGTTTTAGCTTTCTGGAATATGACTCTGGACCCACAGAGTTTGCGTTTGGAAAGTGAGGAGCAGGACTGAGAAGCTCTGTAAATCCCCCTGCACACGAGGGGCTTTGACAAATGGTTTTGTCTCAGAGGGGGATTTTTGGGCAACATGAGCCGTCACCATATCCCAGACAGCTTCATTCATCCAGCCTCAGGATCTGCATGGACCTGCAGCATTTTGGAAGCATTTCCTGGTTTTTTTTGACCTTGTGTACATGGAGCCTATTGTTCTCAGGTTTGGCTCAGTAACTGATCTGGAAGGTGAGATGTCATCTCTGAACCTTTTCATCTGAGGCCACTGTCGTGTTCCTGGTGTTCTGTCACGGTGTTGCCCCCTCCAGCAGGTGACCTTGTCTCAGATGAGTCATCAGTAAAAGCCCCTGGTCTGGCTGACATCCCAGTCACAGTGAGGATGTTAACTGGAACAAACTGACTCAACATATGGCTGCAGTACAACGAAACACGCACTCATCTTCCAGCTGTTTCTGTCTTCTTCTTTAAAGCCCCTCACCGAATCACATTTAATGTAGAGTATAATCTGTCAGCGTCCTCTTCACTGCATCTGACCCAGTCAACATAAAGGCATTCTGTAGGGATTCATCGTGTTACAGAGCATCTTAGTCATTTCTTGGAAAACAGTTAAGGAATCCTGATGATTCTTCCTGTAATCAGGGCGTGTACCACCAATCAAACACTTTCTTTGATTTTTATTCAACCAGAAAAGTTAATTGAAAACAAATTCTTATTTAAAATAAGTCCCAGATTTCTGGGAGTAATCGGATTACTGTAATAATCTGATCTGATACGTCTACATGAATTTTCCAGTCGATTATTGGCTTTTTGTTGGAGTGTGTACGTAGTGACGTAATTTCCTGTTATTTTTTAAACATCCTGATTTTAGACATGCTGGTGACTTAGCGTTAGCTGCAAACGTGGAAGCTAATTGTTACGTAGGGACTCCACAGAGACATAGGCGGGTTAACGATACTTTATTTCTCAATACTGAACATAAAGTAAAGGTCTTACTGGAACAGAACAGAAGGAGTCGGCTGGAGGGACAGGAACCAGGAACAGAGGAGGGGTGAGTCCATGAAGTGTGTAGGTTTAAGGTCCGACGAGGACTGAGGGCAGAACTGGGGATTATAAGGACTGGGGGACAGGTGTGACTGATTAGACTAGATGCAGATGAGCAGATCAGGACCAGGTGTGGAGAATCTGAGGAGAGCTGGCAGAGGACTACCAGCCCTGGCCAGGTGAGGTTGTAACACTAAAAAGCTGCAAAACATGAATGTTGTATGTAGTTTATACTCTGACTTCCTGCTGCTGCACGCCATTGTGTTTTTCTTTTACGTTGTGGTCACATTGTGACGGTGTCACATCTGTCGTGACAAGACGATGTGAGCAATGCAGTTTTTTGCAAGTGCAGATGTAAAACAGAATAAATAAATAAATCAGATATCCAAGTTTACATCCACAAAGACACAGAATATTTTTTATAATCACGTAACTGCCATTGAGTCCTGTCTTCTGCCCCCTGGTGGACAACTGATGCACTAAATGAATTTTTCACATCACACAGTAATTAACGGTAAATACAAGTAAAAATGTTGGTATTGCCTATCCCTAATGTGGATGTCCACCACAGCTGTAGTTTTTTGTGTCCTGGAAGAACAACTACTTCTTCTACTGAATTACAGCCGCAGTGTGGCCTATACTGCCCCCTCGGGTGACTCTACCCAGCCCAGCCCAGTTCATCAGCTTCAGACCAGTTCTTGAAACATTTATCTATATTTGTGATTAGCTGTGCAACATGTTAACATATTTCTTTGTTTGTGGACATCCAGTTCGACCATCTGCACGATACTTGTACAGGTTATGGATACTTTTATATCTTCTTTAATTAAACTTATTCTTTCTAATCTTGCTGACATGTTTATATTGTGTATAGATTTGTTTACTTTGCACACTTTGCTTGCTTTAACACTTTGAACACATTTCCTAGTTTGGGATTAATAAAGTACATCTATCCATCTATTTGTTTTGTTGAATTATCATGCGTGTTCCAGCTGTAGCTTTACTGTACATAAAGGACACCTCCAGCGTGGTGCGGAGTCAAACGGAGTTCACCGGGCCAGGCTTTGTGCTGTTTTTGTAGTGGGAACAAAGAGTTCCCAGAGGATCCTACACGGGGTATTCTGTGACTCAGCTTTGATGGCGACTTTAAAGGCAGGTGTTCACAATCGCAGTTTAAACGACGCCGTTTGAAGTGGCAGGGGTTATATCAGGGAGTGAACGGGGTTTGATCTTCCTGGCTCTGCACCTGAGAGCTCAGCTCTTGACCACAACCTGCAGATACACCTGCACCTGAGAAAATGTGCCCTGAGGATGGAGCTGACTTCATCCTATCAACTGTTTACCTTCCAATGAAAAAACACACTAATAAAGGTTTAAAAACTAAGAATCAGTTTGGGACACTGCCTTCAGTTTTCTCAGAAACAAAAGGACAGAAGTGATTAACAGCTACATATCAGCGGCTGGTTGGGTGTATAATTAGAGGGACGTTATCTCTTTGAAGTCCTGGATAAAAAACTGCGTTGAGTGACCGGTGATGGGGCTGCTTGTCTGTGGGAAGCCAGGACCAGGACCCACACAGCTTCAGGCAGTGTAATTGTGATGAAAGACGAGCGAAGCTTCACTGGAAGCCTTCATCAGAGGGTGAGTCACTGGAAACGACGAGCTGCTTCATGTTCTGCACGTGGGCGGATTCTGTTCTTTCATTGAAGAAAACTCTCCCTGAGGGATCAGACTTTCTGTTTGGGCCCATGTCACCACTGCAGAACTGTAATTTGCTTGTTCTCATCGATATTATTCTACTTTTTAGGGGATTCTGCTGTGAGCAGGGCCACACTAATGTGGAGGCAAAATGAGCAGTTGTAGGTTAAACGCTGGGAGAGAGACAAGACATTCACCACAAGACAACTAGAACATGCTGGGTCCTAGTACCGGGTCGTCCTCTTCATCAGGACCGCCTTCTAGTACCGGGTCGTCCTCTTCATCAGGACCGCCTTCTAGTACCGGGTCGTCCTCTTCATCAGGACCGCCTTCTAGTACCGGGTCGTCCTCTTCATCAGGACCGCCTTCTAGTACCGGGTCGTCCTCTTCATCAGGACCACCTTCTAGTACCGGGTCGTCCTCTTCATCAGGACCACCTTCTAGTACCGGGTCGTCCTCTTCATCGGGTCCGCCTTCTAGTACCGGGTCATCCTTTTGGACATTCCCATCAATCTAAGCTCTCTGATTGGTGGAAAGTCTGACAGGAAGTGGCTTCATCATCATGTCCAGGTCTAAATAGAGGTCTCTTAGTAACATAGTAGTGATGGTGATGTTTTTATGGTGAAATGTGATAAATAATGCTGTTATCATGGATCATTGTGGATTTACCAGATAGAGTCTCTGAATAAAACTACATTTAGTGGATGGATTGTAAACCTCCTGGACGGGATAGAAATGCTGGAAAACTTCCGTAGATCAGCTAAAGTGTTAAATATCCATCACATTTACCCCACAGAGATACACACTACCTAGTAGAAGAGATGCACCTCAGGGATCTAGAGGAGGATTAAGGGTTAACAGAATCAATCTTTGTCTTACAGCAGGTCATCATCTTAGTTTTGGGTTGTTTTTATTCAGAAGCAACAATTAAATGGTGGTAAATCAGAGAAGTCACAGAATCATCACATTTAGTAGCCCCTCTGCAAGTTGTGGGATATTTTGGATCTTGCAGATCACCTGAAAGGTTTTTACTGCCAGTGACACGGAAACAAAACTTAAACTAAAATCCCTACAAAACTAATGAATTACAAGAGAATAGTGAGATTCAGTATAAGAAATTCTAGTTAAGTGTTGTTTAACCACAAGTTGAAACTTCATTCATTTGAACTCAACTCCACCCAGAAGGACCACATCCATGTCAAAGCCACTATAACTGGGCTGGAAGTGGGAGAGCAGAGGAATACATGCCAGCAGTAAGTGGGTGATGCAGACAAACTAACACCAAACTTTCCAGGAGCATGAACGTTCCCGGCACATTTCCACCTATCAGCGTCTGGGATCTGGCTTCCAGATCCTCCTGCAGGGCAGGAGGCAGCTTTATAAAGCTGATGGGTAGATTACAGCCTATCTGGCCCGTTCCCATCATAGAGTCCAGGTGAGCTAAGAAAAGCCAGAGTAGGTCTAACAGCAGCAGCTCCGAACAACCGTGAGGCCTTTTACTTCATCCTGATAAGATGTCTACTGTTTGTGACACAAAGCTCTTTAATTACCAACAAAGACCTCCATCTATGATAAGCGCCGTCATGTTTGTGTTGTAGAAGCCTCAGATGGGACATGTGCTTAATTTAGAGGGTGAATTCCTCAGCAGCATCTATATCACAGGCTGAGAATATGTCGGCCTTATCTCCTCTACACACTGAAAGGAAGGGAGTCTAACAGCTCTGAAAGACCCACATTAATCCATCACAAACACAACCTTCCTATTCACTCTGTGGCTGAACTGCTCCCAGGCTTTCTGCCACAAAACACACATTTCTACCCTTTCAGAGGTCATCGGAATCTGACTGAGATCAAATTTTCTGGGAAACTTGCTTATTTTTGCTCTGGCCAAGCCACAAAAAGAGGAAACCTTCAAGTTACACTGTTGAAAATGTTTAACTCTTTCCTAATATTCATAACTGAATGGACTTTTTTGTCCTTTCAGGTAAATTTTCCCTCCACTTTGGCCATCATTCCGGTTTCATTACGCCTTACAAACAGGAGGCAGCATGAGATCCTGCAGTCCAGCAGATGTTTGCGGACAGGAAGCAGTGATGCTAACATGTAGCAATGCTAACATGTAGCAATGCTAGCATGTAGCAATGCTAGCATGTAGCAATGCCAACATGTAGCAATGCTAGCATGTAGCATAGCAACATGGCAGGAGAAACTCGGCTAAAAGACTCTACCAAGCGTCAGCATCCAAACCAAACACAGTTATATGGGAGTGTAAGAAAACCATGAGAACAGCTCTGTCCGCTTTAGAGCTCCTGCTAATTCTCCACTTCAAGCAAACCACACAAACAAGGTGGTTTGTTTGAACCTACTATTTCACAGGGCTGTTTTACTAATTCTCTCAGTTTTCTTTTCAGACCAAAATTATACATGTATTATACTTCCAGTCCTGGTAGTTGTGAAGATATACTTATTTTATTTTGGGGATGTCATTTCAGACAAGAGAAAGAAGAAAGAAGAGGTCAAGAAGAGGTTAAACGTCAACAGGACAGATTTACTACATGTTCAGGTCGTTAGAGTGTAGCCGGAGCTCGCCTGCACACCCCGACTACGCTGCGTTGTGTTCTGGTGCAAAGGGGGGTGGGGGGGGACTGGGCACAGAGGGACGCAGGACGCAGAGGATGCTGTCTGACTGCCGTTTATTCCTGCATAAAATGCAATATCAAGCAGAGTGTGAGTGTTCATGCCATCCAAAAGGCCACCTCCCGCAGTCAGGGTTAAAGCAGACTGACTTTAGCTTTACACTGACAATTTGATGAAAAATAAAATAAAACAACAAATGATATGACAGTGCTTAATGCACAACATTAGAATCATATAAACCAAATTAGTGGAAATAAAGAAAATACAAAAAAAACTTGTCAAACCAAAATACATATGTATAACATATTTAAATCAAGAACACACTTCTCATAGGAACGCTTCCGTGTTAGTCGGCAACGCACTTTAAATTTAACACTAATTTATATAATTTCTGAACCCAAACAGCTGTGTACATACATACCTGCATAAAATGCAATATCAAGCAGAGTGTGAGTGTTCATGCCATCCAAAAGGCCACCTAACATAAAAGTTTCAGGAGAGATGGATTAGCACGTGCGTCGAAGCGCACCCCTCCATGGCCACACCCACATACACACACACGCAGGATGAGAGGAGAGCTGCACGGTAAGCCAACTTACGTCCTCACTCAAATACAACAGCACAGTTCCATTACGTGAATTATAACTTTCACAACATGTTACCAAACAACAGCACTTTGGCTTGTTTACATGAACTGATTAATAAAACTTATGGGAATAACTTTTTGTTACAGCGGCCTCAGATACATACCTCCCGCAGTCAGGGTTAAAGCAGACTGACGAGAGAGGGACCGGAAGTTACAATCACTTCCGCTGGCCTTCAAAATAAAAGCGCTGACTTTGCAAATAAAGAAAATATAAAGCATAAAGCCAAAACAAATAAACGTGTCAGGTTGAAGATAAAATAATAATAATGTAATGAAATGAAAATAATCCCAAACACAATGTGACGGATTTTGGTGAAATTAATAATACACATATATATACACATCAATATAAACAATCCTCCTTTCTCTTGCATGTTACATTCACCTCTCCTTAATTTCTCCAAAATCCTGAGCATATGAAGAGAACTACATTTTGTATATTAGGTGATAACAAGAGACAAAACGTTCACACTCACTCAAACCAAGATGACCCCTTGAATCTGGGTCCTGGACACAGCATATAAAGCTACTTGTGAAATAAGTTCAGAGAAGACAGGAGTTGATCAGGCTACTCTCTCTCCTAGTCAATATGGTGCCTTTTACACCACATAAAACCTTGGCACACGTACTACCGTGAGAACATTAACCACAGAGGATAAAAAAAAAGTAAAAATTGTAATACATCTTCTAAAACAAAACAATAAAATACTGCATAATATACATTGTTGTGCCCCCTTTGTACATTAAGACAGGGTCAACAAAGACTGAGATTTTCTGCTTAACCCTTTCACAATACCCCTTGTAAGTGGTTTCTGTGCCATGTTCTCTATGAGACGATTAACTGCCTTAACAACTCTGCCTGCACGTGTTCTGACAACATGTCCCCCAGCCCCTGAATTTTGTGCTGGTGCTTGATTCCCACCCACTGTCTCAGGTAAGATGTCATCATGTTCTGCCCCACTCATGTTATGAACACTGGTTTGAGAGTCATTATGGTCATCTGGTGCAGGTGACCTGGAAATCACATTGGAGTCAGGTGAGTCTCTCAGAGGTAAGTCCTCCCCACTCTGCCCTACAATCCCACTACTTGCAGAGTTATCCAAGGAACCTGCACACGAAATCTGATCTGAGTCCCAGATTGCAGATGGTGACACTTCATCCCCTTCCTCCGACTCATCACCGTTCCCCAGTGACTCACAGCCAACATCTGAAGACATGCACACCCATGAGAGGGTCCGGTTCTCTGAAATTTCTTCCGGCAGACCTCCTAAAGCATCCGATGGCTGAGTCTGGGATCCACGGATCCCATCTGTGCTGGCTGAACTGGGTTCTTCGCTGCTTTGCTCAGGGACTGGTAAAAAGCTCACATCTAATATCAAGTTCCGATGCACCACCCTAGTCTTCCCACTCCCATCTTCGATTTTGTAGATGTGAGTTCGGGGGTTACAGTCCGTCACTGTATAGATCGTGGGTTCCCACTTATCTGCCAACTTCCTTTTTCCTCTCTCTGCTTTGTTGGCAAGCAAAACTCTGTCCCCCACATTTAGACAGGCGCCCCTGACCTTTTTGTTGTAGCCGTCGGCTTGATGCTGCTGCTCCTTTCTTGTATGCTGCCGAGCAATGCCAGCAGCCTCATGAAGGCTTGCCATCAATTTGCCTGCATAGGTCTTGTAGTCGACCACACTGGCGTCTTTCAGGACCTGCCGGAAGACCATATCCACTGGGAGCCTAGGGACTCGACCAAACATTAGATAGAATGGTGCATATCCAGTAGTTTCGTGCACAGTGGCATTGTAGGCAAAAGTCAGGGCTTGTATCTGCTGTGTCCAGTGCTGCTTTGCTGCCAGTGGTAAAGACCGCAGCATGCTGCCAAGCGTCCTATTGAATCTTTCAGTCTGCCCATTTCCCATGGGGTGGTATGCAGTTGTGCGTGACTTTGCCACCCCTGCGAGACTAAGGAGCTCTGATATGAGTTTGCTTTCAAAATTGGCTCCTTGATCAGAATGTATTCGCTCCGGAAACCCATATATGCAAAATACATTGTCCCACAACTTCTTTGCAACCTGTTTTGCTGTCTGATTTACACAGGGGAAAGCATGAGCCAATTTTGTAAAGTGGTCGGTTACGACCAGGACATCCACCGACCTTTGCTTGCTATCCTCAGCACTCCAGAAGTCTATACACACCAACTCCATGGGTGCTGAGGTATGGATGCTCTCCAGCGGGGCTCGAGCAGCTGGTTCAGGGGATTTTGCAAGGATACATCGCTGGCAGCATTTGACGTAATCCTTAATGTCTCTTTCCATTTGCGGCCAGAAAAAGCGTTGTCTGGCGAGGTGTAGGGTTCTAGCTTGTCCTTGGTGCCCTGCGAGATCATGCACCCCAGAAAGGGCCTTAGCTTTACAGGTGGTTGGTAAGACAAACTGATACCTTGTGTGTCTAGTTGATGGGTCTTTTATAATCCTATAGAGGACTCCATCTTGGATTTTTAGGCGATGCCACTGTTTGCATAATGCTCGTGCCTTGTGAGGTAAGTTACTTCTTTCCCTCCTAGATGGTGATTCCCCCCGTTCTACAAGCCGTAGGACCCCCTGGATGTCTGGATCTGACTCCTGACTGTGACGGAGCTCCTCAAGGGACAGAGCCGGAAGTGCACTTTGTTCAGAGATTGCCATCTGTGGAAGCACTTTAAGAAACTGCACTGCTCTTGACTCTGCAGCCTTTTCCCACTCGATGTGAGCTTCACAGATTGACTTAACATCAGAGGAGCTCTGACTTCCCACTTGATTGCCACAGAGAGCTTTTGAGGTTGTACAGACTGGTGCCTGAGAGCAATGAACCCTGCACCTGAAAACATCTTGCACTCCTTCCATCTTTGTAGCCTCAGCTTCTGCCAACAGGTTTTCGTATGGCTCACTGACCAACCTTTGACCCACTGACCTGGAAAAGGGGTCTCTACTCAAGGCATCCGCCACAATGTTTTTTGATCCAGAGATGTGCTTGATGTCGAATGTGTATGGGGACAGTTTGGCCACCCACCGCTGTTCGCAGGCGTCAAGTTTGGGTTTTGTCATCAAGTAGGTTAGTGGATTATTATCAGTCCACACTGTAAAAGTGTGTCCCTTCAACCAATGACCAAATTTTTCACAAACACTCCACTTGAGCGCCAAGAATTCCAAGCGATGGGCTGGATACCTCTTTTGTGAGCCAGTCAGAGTTTTGCTGGCAAAGGCGATCGGACGGGCTTTTGTCTCACCCTCTGGTATTTGGGACAAAACTGCCCCGAGACCGTCGAGAGAGGCGTCAATGGACAGGATCAGTGGTTTGGAGAAGTCTGGGTGAGTGAGGACCACACAATTTAGAAGCTTCTCTTTGAGGTTGAGGAAGGCGGAGTCACAATCATCAGTCCAATCTGCGGGTTTTAGCTTTCTGAAGACTCCTGGCTTCTGGTTTAATTTACCAGTCTTCCCTCTCCGCTTTTGACCAGCTGTGAGGGCAAACAGAGGCTTGGCAATCGAGGAGCAGTTGGGAATGAAGTGTTGATAATAGAATATCATCCCAAGGAATGACTTCACTCTCCGAACTGAAGGCGTGCGGCCGTCATCCTCCATCAAGTCATTCTTTGTCATCCTGACAATGACTTCAACCTTTCCTGGGTCGACAGCCAACCCATCACCATCGATAACATGACCGAGGAATTTCACAGACCGCCGCAGCAGGTGGCATTTTTTTGGGCTCAGCTTCAAGTTGTGTTCTCTCAACCTCTGAAAAACAGCTTCCAGTCTGCTGAGGGCTTCTTGCTCTGATGGGGCAAAGACCAGGAGGTCATCGAGATAACACAGCAGGGTGCTAAAGTTGAGGTCGCCAAAAATGCTGAGCATCATCCTCATAAAGGATGCGGGGCTGTTACAGAGTCCTTGCGGCATTCTGTTATACTCATGCAAGCCCAGGGGTGTTGTGAAGGCGGTATACTTTTTGTCTTCCTCATGCATGGGCAGGTTGTAAAACCCGGATGTTAAATCCATGGTGCTGAAAACAGAGTTCCCGCCAAGGGCTGCAAGACAGTCTGCCTGATGAGGCAGAGGATGAGCATCCTTTATGGTCCTCGCATTCAGCCACCTGAAGTCTGTGCATAACCTGAGGTCGCCGTTCTTCTTCCAAACCATCACTAGAGGGGACGCAAATTCGCTTACGGACTTTCGTATGATCCCCTGCTCTTCCATCTCAGTGAGGACTTGGCGTAGCTTTTGGTAATGAGCTGGAGGCACTCTGCGATATGGTAGGCGAAAGGGACGGTCATCTGTGAGACGGATTCGGTGCACAAAGCCCGTGGCTTCTCCACAATCTAGATGGTGTTTTGAGAACACATCTTGATATTGTTCCAGCATTTCCACCAGCTGACTCTTGGTGGAGGGGCTCACCTGGCAACCATCAATATCAACATCTCCCAGTCCAAGGTTTCTCAGTTTCTGTTTCAGGTCAGTATTGTCAGGAGTCTTATTTCGGTCATGTATCGTCTTATCCGTGTCATTTCCTCTCTCACAGGAGTTTTGAAGCAATGTGAAATCTTCAGCTGCCATGCAAGGAGAGACATCTGCTAGCTTGCAGTTTCTTTTCAGGGTGAGGGGCCTTCCTGTGATATTTGTCACTCTTATAGGAGTCCAACCATCCCCCCACAGATGTGTGATCACTCTGCCTACTATAATGCCTCGAGAGGCACACTTTGATGAAGTGGGCTCCACCATCACTGCACTGCCAGGTGACATAGGGACATTACCTGGTAGCCTGCCCCATAACAGATACTCTTTTTTGGGTTGTAATGTGACTGCCTGGGTCAGCTTGACCGTGCCCACTTTGTCTGGCATGTTCTCCCCTCTCCACCTTGTGAGGCCAGCCATCATCTCCAAGAACCGTTCACACTCTTCAGACTCCTGTCCGTTGCATGAAATAAGTTTCCAGTAAGTGTCGTCATTTTTCATCTGACGGAAAACATACTTCAACAGATTAGTGCCTACGATGATTTCGTCTTTCTGACCAGCAACCACTAGAACCGGCACCATACACTTGATCCCATACAATTCCAACTCCATATCGTACATGCACTTGGGGCTCACCTGTACTCCCCCACAGCCGACAAGGACAATGTGCTGTGTCAATTCTTGCAGTTGTGTCAGGGTATTTTCAGATAAGAGTCTCTGTTCTGCCACCTCACTTATTGTGCACGCCATAGATCCAGAGTCAAGTAATCCTTGCAGCTGAACAGAGCCATTTACAGTCACTGGGGCGTGGAATAATTCGTCAAAGGCTTCGACTCTGTGAATGTTTTGGACTATTACGGTACAGTCGTCGGTCATTGCTGTGCACACATTTGAGTATACCTCCTTTAAATCTTCACCATATTCGAGGGTTATGTCTTTGATGCCCACACATCCCCTCTCCAGGTGTGAGCCCTTTAGTTTAAAGGTGCTTTATCTTGTTCTTCTCCGGGCTGAGACTGGTTGGGGTGAGGTGGAGCGTTGTGACTTGGCTTACGTTGTCTGCATTCCCTTCTCCAGTGACCAGGCCTGAAACAGCTCATACATAAGTTTTCCTGTCTGCAGTGCATTGTTGTGGAATGATCAGCTGCCTGGCAGACTTTACACCTCCTTTGGAAGGGATTTGCTTGCTCTCTGCTTGGTCCAGTTTTTATTGCTGACTGAGTTTTCTGCTCCAACACACGATCTAACAGACCAATGAGGGACTGAATGCAAGCGCTCTCAACAGGAGAAGTGGATGGCAGCTCCATCATGTTCCGTTCACTAGTGTGCTCCCACACTCCATCAGTAGTTACATCTTTCTGTGTTGAAACCTGAGCATGGGCACCAACTTGCCTGTGCTGTGGTGGGCGGCATGTTTTACCTTGAATTTTTTTCTTGGCCTCTCTCTGGTGTTCAATGAGATGCTCCTGTATTTCATGTGATGTCCACTTCTCTGCTGTTTTACATTTCAGGACACTAGTGAGTGCAGGGTCAGGACAATGCTTTACAAACATCATGGTGACCTCATGAGCGGGATTCTCGATGTTTCTCCCCTGTCTTTTCAGGCACTCATCAGCGACATCCACTGCTTTGTTCAACCGGATCCAGTAATCCATTGGATTTTCTCCAGTCAGGGGTAAGGTGTTGTAGAAGTCTGCTAGGGGCATGGAGGAATATGTTACTTCACTGAAGTGCTGTTTGAGAATGTCAAAGACAAGCTTGGGGTCTTCAGCAGGCTTTAAAGAAGGGATGCTGCGGAGAGTCACCCTTACAACATCTTTAGCTTTCCCCATTAGTTTTGACATTATCTCTTGGGAGTGTTCGTGTGGTGGAATGCCCCTTCTCATCAGATAAATATCCATAACTTCCTCCCATTCATGTACTGTGTATTTGTCTGTTTCGTCACCCCTGAAGTGCGGTGGCTCTTTGACATCTGCCTGCATTACAAGCTTCATCCCTGTCAGATTCAACTCAGGATGACCCTCTTCCACATTTACACTAGGTGTAGGGGCACTCCTGTCACTCTGATTACTTGCAGTCTTTTGTATCTGGTTTGCAATGCTCTCGCCAATTTGATGTGCTAACTGGGTTATTAGGCTTCCTATGTCTGGAGAGCTGAGGTCCTCACTAGACTTGTGTTGTATGGGAGAAGATGTGTCAATGTGCATGTGACTGGAAAATGAAGCACGGGGACGTACTGCACTCATCCCTCTCCCCATGTCTGTGATGTTAGTGGCTGGATCAAATGCCTGTTGTTGCGGGCTAGTGATGTCTCGATGCATGTGAGTGGAGGATAAAACTGGGTGACCCACAGTACCGATGCTCCTAGCTGGAGTGGAATCACCCAAAAACCTGCCCCGCCCAAAAGTCAATGCCACGGCACCCTCATCATAATTAAGTGGTCTCTTAACATCCTCATCATCAGCCATTTTAACAAGGTAAGTTAATGTCCTTTTTTTTCCCGTTTTGTTTTAAACCTCTGGAAAGTCCCTACTTGTCCAAACAACCACCGGCGATCACTCTGGTGATGATCTTTAGCGAAGATATCCGGGTCACGGCACCAATGTAGCCGGAGCTCGCCTGCACACCCCGACTACGCTGCGTTGTGTTCTGGTGCAAAGGGGGGTGGGGGGGGACTGGGCACAGAGGGACGCAGGACGCAGAGGATGCTGTCTGACTGCCGTTTATTCCTGCATAAAATGCAATATCAAGCAGAGTGTGAGTGTTCATGCCATCCAAAAGGCCACCTCCCGCAGTCAGGGTTAAAGCAGACTGACTTTAGCTTTACACTGACAATTTGATGAAAAATAAAATAAAACAACAAATGATATGACAGTGCTTAATGCACAACATTAGAATCATATAAACCAAATTAGTGGAAATAAAGAAAATACAAAAAAAACTTGTCAAACCAAAATACATATGTATAACATATTTAAATCAAGAACACACTTCTCATAGGAACGCTTCCGTGTTAGTCGGCAACGCACTTTAAATTTAACACTAATTTATATAATTTCTGAACCCAAACAGCTGTGTACATACATACCTGCATAAAATGCAATATCAAGCAGAGTGTGAGTGTTCATGCCATCCAAAAGGCCACCTAACATAAAAGTTTCAGGAGAGATGGATTAGCACGTGCGTCGAAGCGCACCCCTCCATGGCCACACCCACATATACACACACGCAGGATGAGAGGAGAGCTGCACGGTAAGCCAACTTACGTCCTCACTCAAATACAACAGCACAGTTCCATTACGTGAATTATAACTTTCACAACATGTTACCAAACAACAGCACTTTGGCTTGTTTACATGAACTGATTAATAAAACTTATGGGAATAACTTTTTGTTACAGCGGCCTCAGATACATACCTCCCGCAGTCAGGGTTAAAGCAGACTGACGAGAGAGGGACCGGAAGTTACAATCACTTCCGCTGGCCTTCAAAATAAAAGCGCTGACTTTGCAAATAAAGAAAATATAAAGCATAAAGCCAAAACAAATAAACGTGTCAGGTTGAAGATAAAATAATAATAATGTAATGAAATGAAAATAATCCCAAACACAATGTGACGGATTTTGGTGAAATTAATAATACACATATATATACACATCAATATAAACAATCCTCCTTTCTCTTGCATGTTACAAGAGGACAAAAAATTCTCTCCCAGAAACTGCAGTAAAAATATTACATTTTAGTATTTATTTAATTTCCACGTTATTTTTTCTCAGATCATGAAAGCAACATGAAAGTCACAGATATGTAATGACTCAAATTTGATTACATGATGTCATTGTTTTTCATGAAAGAATCCACATTAAATTACATGACAGTGTTAACTGAATATTCTCACTGGCCGGTTTTCTGAAGGCCATCGGTCATTTTGACAGTCACACCCCTGAGCACATTAATTAGCTGTTGTCTCTCTGATGCACGAGCTCGTTGGCTTCACTCTGTCCGAGGCAAAAGTCCAAAACCTCGTGACGACAGCCTCTGCAGCAATCCCACTTGAGGCATTGGATCACACACAGCGGGCGGCTCAGGTCCATGCAGACCAGGAGGAAGGTGGGAGACGGTGCGTTCAGGTCCCAGAGGTGAACTGGTCTTAATTTCATTGTTCATGTGGAGCTTCTGGAGCCTCAGCCAGCGGTTTTAGGCACGGCGGGGAGAAAGTTGCATGGACTAGATGTGTGATGGCACGGTGCGACGTTCAGCTTGTTCGGACTGAAAATTATTTAAATGAAAGAAAATTAAATGCTGCTGAATATGAGATTATTATCATATAAAAGAAATTAATGTGACGGGTAAATATAGATTATGAAGGGATTTTTTTACCCTGTCAACCAAACTGACAGACAACAAAAAAAGTTTAGCATAACCTCTGACTTTGACTGAAACACTAAAAATAATAAATAAATAAATTCCCCAGGTCCCAAACATGTGTTTTATGGAAAAATTTGTTTTTCTGTTTTTTTTTTGTGCGCATTTTTCTTTCATAAAAACCACGACATCATGTGATCAAACTGGCATTTGAATCACTAGAAATAAAAAAATTAGAAGCACTCAGAAAGAGCAGACCTCCAACAAGCTTTTGTAATTTAGTTAGAAGCTCTAAAGATAAGATGTCCCCACGGACAGGCGCTGACCTACAGCACAACCGGGTGGTCACATGACCACCAACAGCTGCCAGGGAAACCAAACCAGCATCAGACCTGCGTTTGTGTTGAAGCATGCAGCTAGTTTCAGGTTTCCTGGACGGGTTTCCATAAAGCCATCCAGGTATATCGACCCCTCAGCAAGGCCAGGAAAAGATCCGAGGCGAAGCTGGTGTCTGAACGGATGTCCTGATGTCGGTCCACTGTCACGTTGTGAAGCAGCTGCTAACAAGAAACTTGGAGAACTTCAGAAAAACCACCAGCTGACGTCTGTTATTGTTCCTGTAAGCAGACATTTCATGGATCATAAGTTTAAAACAGTAATATAATAAATGTCTTACTCACCAGTCACTAAATGATCTGAACACGTTGTCGAAGGACATCAACTTGTTGACGGCTGCTAGCCAGGTCTCAAACTTCCAGAGCTTTTGTGTCTTTTCGGGAGTTGGAGGAATGATCTTGTTTATGGAAGCAAACCACAGCACAACTCTTCAGCATATTTAAAGTTCTACGAAAATCAAAGATTTATGAGAATCAATGCTGAAAATCCAATGATGTTACGTTCAGTAACCTTTTTTTTTTTTATCGGTGAAAGCCCGGGATGTGACTGAGTTCACCGATGTTCCCGGATGCTTGAGCCTGTAAAGAATTCCTGGATCCAGACGGCGATCCGGATCACCCCCAAAATCAAATCCCGTGTTCCTGTTTTCATTTAGATTTCCAGAAAATAGAGACAGACGCCGCGGAACCAATGACCTCCGCCTTGGCGAGGTATCAACATATCGGGGCAATTTTATCAGGACTAAACTTAAATTAGCAATTTAGGCAAAAAAAAGTTAAAAATAAATAAATCTGTAATATTTTTATAGCAGGTTTCTGGGACTTTTTTCCCCTCACGGGATTAATAAAGTGTCCATTGTTTATCTTTTGAAAGGGTCGAACATTTCAGAGATCCACAATTGTTAAGAACAACACTCTGAAAACTTCTGTAAAACTGGTTTCATGCTTTCGTAATTTGACTTTTACTAAAAAAAAAAAAGTGTATGTTCGTGAACTTTTAACTGTTCTAAAAGTATAATCTGTTGGAATATATTAATAATACTTCCTCAGTTTTATTCATATTTCCTCAATTGTATTCTTGTACTAAACCATTTCTCTTTTATACAGGTGTGTGCTCGCTGTTTGGTGCATAAACTTATTTTTGAGTTCTTCTTATAAAGTTCAAGCTGTGTTACTTCTCTTATTAAATAAGGGCGAAATGATCCAGAAGTTTACTGTGCACGTAAGTAAGTAAATGTTTATTTATACAACACCTTTCATGATAAAAAATGTGTTCAACAATCAAACACAAAATAACACAATAACACAGAGAACATAAAAACAGAAGCAAGTTTAAAAAGATGTGTTTTTAGCTGCTTTTTAAAAGAGATCACCGAGTCGGCGGATCTCAGGCTGAGAGGAAGGAGGTCCAGAGGGAAGGAGCCTCTGCTGCTCTGTCACCTTCAGTTTTCAGCCTGTTTGCTTAACAACCAGCAGACCGTGATCACTTGATCCCAGGGACCTGCTGGGAACGTAGGGCTGTAGAAGGTCTCTGATATGTTCAGGTGCTTGTTCATGAAGGGCTTGAAAAGTGAAACCAGAATTTAAAATGCACTCTGTAATAAGTGGGAAGGCAGTGCAGCTGGATCAGTAAAAGAGTAACATGAGTGAATTTGGAGGATTTTGTTATCAGCCTTGCAGCAGCGTTCTGAACAACTTGGAGAAGGTCAAGAGATTTTTTTCTTAAGCATGTGAAGATGGAATTCCAGTAATTTAGTCTGGATGAGATGAAGGCATGGACGATCATCTCCATCTCAGATGGTGAAACAACTGGACTCAGCTTGGCAACGTTTCTGAGATGATAAAAACAAGAGCGAACAAGTGATTTTATATGAGCATCTAAAGACAGGGCAGGGTCAAGGGTTACACCAAGGTTCCTAACCGAGGGCTTAATACATGAGGAAAGTGGGCCGAGACTCTCAGCTATCTACGGGAAGATCTGTCAGGGGCACAAACAAGGACCTCAGTTTTTACATCATTAAGTTGAAGAAAGTTGTCATTCATCCAGCTCCTAACAGCATCCAAACACCCAAACAAGGTCTGACTCTTAAAAACATCCTGAGCTTTAAAAGAAATAAAAAGCTGAACATCATCAGCATAACAATGATAATAAACATCTTTAAAAGAAGCGATAATGTGCTGCAGAGGCAGCAAGTATAAAATAAACAATAAAGGCCCCAGAACAGATCCCTGTGGAACGTCACTCCTCCAGCTTTCTCTCCTCTACTTCTTCTTTCATTATCTAGGTGGACCGGCTACAGGGAGGGAGGAACGCACATCTACCTATATTTCAGTGACGTGCGGTGAAGTTTATGGTTGGTGAGGCACTGATTTACAATGGTAAGAACTGAAAAGAGCATCTTCTTTTAATATTCGTTCAACAGCATTCAACTGGTAATGCTTCATATCCTATCAGCATTCTTCTTTCAGTTACACTCACACACCCTCTGTTACTAACTCTTCAGTGAGAAAAGTAGCTGCTGGCGTCCTAAAAGTCGCTAAATCGCTAAATGACATCATCTAATGTGCATAATAACCTGGTACATGGAGCTGCTGTGGAGAGGAACGTCATGGGAAAAATGGACGAAAAGACAAGCTATAAATGTTTAAAAAGGCTAAACTAATAAAAATAAAACAAATTCTTTGGTTAATATTTCCTTTTATTCTAGTTTAATTTTATTAAGTGTATGTTGTTTTCTAATTAGGAGGCTGCAACATTAAACAACACTTGTTTTCCTCCACACTCTTCATTAATAGACATTAATATCTGACAGTGAGCCAGCCGAGATCCTCCTGCAGCAGCTTTGAACGTTTCATTTCCAGCCTGGCTATGAAACAGGAGATCATCTCCTGCTCTGAATGCAGCTGCTGCTGCTGCCAGAAGCCTCTTCTGGTTGCTTTTGTACAGGAGGAGCCTGCACAGCAGCACACACTCCTCACTGAGAAGAATAAACTACTTTCATATACGTCCGTCTACAAAAGTCTCCAATACTGAAAAAGTCGCTGGATTTGTCGCTAGTAACTTAAAAAAACAAAACAAAAAAAAAGTCGCTAAGCTGGCGACACATACACATCGTGTTGGTGTGTGTGTGAGTGTTCCCCCTTGAGGTGAGGCAGAGTACTGTTTGCCTCACCTGCTGACTTTTCTCTGCACTTTATTGTACAATAAACGGGAATATTTCTCTCACAAATACATTAAATAATTACACAGACTGTAGAGAGTCGTGGTGTATAACAAATATTTCTGTAAAGTTCATGTTGGCGACATGCTGAGGAACAGAAACGTGTCATGAACCCAGTTTGTGTTGGATGGTCCAGTCAGAGCTGAGGCACACCTCACCGTGCCTCCACCGGGTTTCTGCCCTGGATTTGATCTGGAAACACTCAAATTTGGCAATTTTTACTTAATAAACTGTCAAAAACGTGTTGGAGTCATACTGAAAATGCATTTTATTTTTTATTAATATTTATTTTGTGTGTGTGTAGTGTTTTTTCTTTATCATGACAGGTACGGCCTCACCTGCCTCACCTGACCACACGTCACATTTTACTATTCTATAAAGGTTCAAGGGACATTTTAGTGGGGTTCAAACTTCCTGAGCTGACCCATTTCTGTCTGTGTGCAGGAACGCTGAACCCAGATCTGTATTGTATATACTTTTTCTAAATCTGTGAATAAATATTTAAACATATCGTGAGTGCGACTACTAATTTCCAAATGCAAAAGATCTTGCTGAGAGTTTGTCAGAGAAGAAGACAAATTCTCAACATCTGGGGCCACATTTAGCTCAGTAAAACAACAGCATGACAACCTAGAAATGATAAAATCTCCATATTGTCCTTTATTATAGCGCAATGAGGAAGATTATCAAGATCTTTTTATTTTAATGAGCCACAACATGAACAACCTGCGCTCGGCTGGCGTGAAATAATCCACTTTCACATGAGTGAGAGAAAACTTAGTGTTTGAGTACGTGTGCGGATAAACGGCCGAGCTTTGTCCTGGTCATTTCAAGTTAATTGGAGATTTGTATGTTTTGTCTGCCTTTTCCTAACGCCGTGTTTGTGCTTACCACCATCAGACAACATCCGCCGTGGTTCTGGTCCATGCTGCGGGTGGGACTCATCGAGCTGGAGTAAAACGTACGCCTCCATGCAAATATTTATCCTCAAAGCTTTCTTTCCAATTCATTAGGTCATAAAAGTCAAATGAGTCACCCTGAAGCTCAGCGGTGCCGAGACTAAACAAGACTTCTCGTACTCAGAGCTGATGTCATTGGAGGCCTGAACCCTGCTGAGCTATTTCTGTTTCCCTGCTCCCCACAAAGTGGCCTCTTCATTCCTGAACCACACTCGGGCACAATCCTCCACCTATCCCAACACTGCTGGACTTTACCCATAAAATCCTGCTGGATTCCTCTTCCTAGTAACACACAGTCCACTGTTTGCTCATCACTCTGCTTGTCAAGCAGCAAACCTTCGTCCCGGAGGCGCCTGTAGGTGGCGCCCTTTCTCATCGCCCTCACAACGAGAAGCAGGAGAGGAAAGTTTAGGAAACATGTTGCTGTAGGTTAGGTTAAAGATTACCTGGGTGATGTGATTTGTGGCTCCTGTTAGAAACTTTTTCTGCTGTTTACTGTAGTAAACAGGTCACAAATACTTTTCTTGGATTAAACCGTGAATAATTAAAATATTCTACTTCTATCATTTAATAGTAATTTTATGGAAGCATTTTGTCTTCGTTTGAGAGAAAAAAATCAGTTTGGTTTTCAGATTAAACGAGAAAATGACCAGAAACACCCTTTGTGTGATGAAGTTGACCATGGCAGAGGCTGGTACGAGCTGCTGCTTCTGGGCCTCAAAATCAGAACTATCATTTACTAAATGATCTATTATTTTATTATTATTCATGTTCTGGCCTTCCCAGCAGCTGTGCTGCATGCACACGCATCAGCAGCTGATTTAGGTGTTAATATCCTGTTTGTGTTTACTCCTTTTTTTTATTTAGTTACTTGTTTGTTTTACTTTGAACTAAATTAAAATAACTTTACGTGAGGTCTGAAATAGATGGTTATTATAGAAACTATACAGAACTATACAGCAATCTGTCATCAACATTTTAATCTGTTTTAAAGAAGCTTACACATTAAAAAATGAAGTTTTTAACTAACTTTTATCACCCCAGTCAGGCCACTTACAGCAAATAAATGTTTCTGTTGACGGTGGACAGAAATTTCTAGAATATCAGTTTGCTAAGATCATTACACAAGTTTGTACCCGAGGTAAAAAAAAGCCCCTTTTTCCTCATAAAGCAATTATTTGCTTTAAGAGTCACATAAAAACAGTCTTACTGGCAGTGGATCATTCAGCTGAGTGGGTTCATTTCCCGTACAGACGTCTGATTAGTTTTCGTTTCACGCATTCACAGTTTAATCTGAAGGGAAGCCCGGGCAGGTGCAGGCAGAGCCTCATTCCAGGTAAGAGGACTCGGCCAAGCAAGAATAAAGGAAAGACTCCCTTATTAATTATTAAAAACAACACAGGAGAGCAGCAGGAAGCAAAAAGGTCTGAATTTGTGTAATGATTTGCTTAAGCTCCTGTAACTAAATGTTAATGTATGAAAATATAAAAAAGCAAATCTTCCCATAAGTTTAGATCACATCAAAACAAAAACTGCTTTTTTAAACACGATTTCCGACTTTGTCCTCTTTTTGCTGCATAAATGAGTTTGGATTTACAACATTTTAACTCCGCTGACACTGATCTTGTGAATGAGTGCTCTGGAGGAGTAAGGTGTGTACTTCAAGGGTAAAATTACACTCTTACTATATTTCACAGAACTTTAGTACGTATTTAGAAGTAATAAAGCAACAATGGGCTCTTGTGTTACCGTCTCAATTCACCAGCACTTTTTTAAGCCCTTAAAGGCATGTATTAACTTGGCTCCCACTCCCAGAGTTACATCCATATAAGGCACCTATACGAACTCTGTTGCATAACACAGCTCAGCCCAGAGTTGCCCAATACATGTGCAAACAGTCAGAAGGAACACAGAAGTCATTTAGTCCTATTTTCTCCCTGGAGCTGAATGAGCTGAGCGAGTGCTGCTGGGTAAACAGTCCTGAGGGTTTCATGCCCAGAAAGTTGATGTCATGGCGTGCTGAGTGGTGCCAGTCTGCAGCAAGCCAGCAGAAACCCACGCATCACCAACAACAACACACACATCCAGGAAAAACACAACGCTCACACTGGAGAATATTTCCCCCAAACCGGTGAAACGAGCACCAGGTTTGATCCTGAAGCTGAAAATAGGAGCTGGATTTCATTTTAACTGGGTAAAAAGCTAGTTAGAAACATATTGGATGCTATTATTAGCTGCAGTGAGGCTCCTGTGCTATAAATAACAGTGTCAGTGTTTTGTAAGCGATGGAAAGTAGAAGAACGCCTTGGTTTCCTTTATTGTGGCAGCAGCATCCGAGTTCAACCTTTGCTCCAGTTCATGCAGCCGAACGCTGCTGCTGTGTTTGAGGTTTCACATTTAAAGACATAATTCTACGACATACATGTTTTATGTATTTGCTGTGTGTGCAGGGCCGTTCTGGTATGAGGCTCGTCTTGAATCTGAAATATTATTTATTTATGGCCATATTTACACATCTCTGGACCGGACGACCATCAGAAGGCGGAGGGTGAACAGAGGAAAGTGGAATAAAACCCAAACAGAAAACCAGACCAGCTGCTGCAGCTGGAACGAAACAGTAAACATCTGAAGGCCTCTGAGAAAACACAGCAGACAATCATCAGGAGCACCGAAGTGGAGAAAAACTGTGAAAAGCATGAACACAACAACAAGTGTGTGTGGGTGTGTGCTAACTGATGATGGAAATGCAACCGCCCCTCCAAGGATCAGAAGCAGACCGAGAGGGCCTCAAGAACCGGGAAACCAGACCAGAACTGAAACGGCTCACCACAGGGATGGGCACGTGCCTGGCCCCAGCAGACCAGGAACCGCGGCCCCGTCGGACACCAGCTCCCCGAGGATGAGCCGGGGCAGGACCCAGGGCCTCACGAGCCACCCTCCCCTCAGGGAAAAGCCACGTTTCTGAGCTAATTTGGTATTGGAGGTCAGGTTGTGTGTGTGTGTGTGTGTGTGTGTGTGTGTGTGTGTGTAGGTCAATATGAATAAAACAAATATCTAAATTCATCCCACATGTTAAAAAAAAGCCGTGTCCAGCTCCACATCCATGACGCTTTTCCAGCCATGTTGATGTGAGCAGCTTATTTCAAGCCAACTTTATTTATAAAGCACTTCAAAAACAGTGAAACTGGACAGAGTGCTGAACACACCAAACATTTAAAAGACATGAAATAAATTATAAACATAATAAAATAAGACCAAACTAAAAATAATAAAAACAAGATAAAACACATAAAATAATATAAAATAATAATAAAATCAGCTGTGTGGCCAAAAAGAAGGTTGTTCCTGAAATGAATCTGTCGTTGAGCTGATGTTTCAGGATGTGAACTCACCACTAAAAACATCAGGATGGTCTCACCCGACGACTAAAACGACTAAAAGATGATATGTAGGAATAAAGGATAAAATTGAAAACCAACGTAGTATCTTTGAATTATTATCTTTTGACCAACAGGATTTTCTAAATACCTAAAATGTTCTTTGTTCTTAACACACCTTCATTTTATGACAAGAAGTTTTAATCCTAATTTTTAAATAGATTTTCTTTTTCAATAATAACCTTTCATCTCTTTGTTTATTTCCATATATGTGTGTGTGTACATTATTTATTTCGTCTCATGTTTTGAAAACTGAATGAAAATGAAGGGATCAGGAGGAGAAAGCGGGGGCTTGAATAAATAAGTTATTACTTCATCCTGGTCCTTGTCTGAATTCTTCAGTTGTTTCATTTATGTTTTTGTTCAAAGTAAATCAAAATAAAACTGAAACAGCTATAATTTGTGTAGAAAATGTTTCTGTCCTGAGATAAAAATTCTTCGTTTTCAACCAGAGGAAAATGGATCTTTGTGAATTCAGCTTCTATGTTGATGATGTCCTTTTAAACATTTCATGAGGAATCAGGTGTACAACTTCTCCACGTCTTTCCCATTTATCCGTATGCATGTGGTTTTAGCTCAGCTGGGGTTTGATGCTTCACGGTCCAGCGGTGGAGCTTCAAACGAGGAGGAAGGTAATCGTTACCTGTGTCTCTGGAGGCTCTTCTTTCACAGACTCTGGTTTTCATCCAGAGCTAGAAGACAGAATGGGATCACATACAAAGGACAAGGCATACCAAGCTTTTACAGATGGGGCACAGCGGGCTAGTTTGGCCAGGAGGCAGCAGACAGGGCTAACGCTAGTCTGGAAAACAGCTTTTTGTGTGAGAGTAACGTCGTCCGGCTTCTTTCGGCAGCAGCAGAAACAGGCCTGAATGCGGGAGGCTGATCTCTGGTTTACCGATGTGTGATGCTGCAAGTCTGAGGCTTTCTACACGAAGCATCGCGCACTGCAAAACAATCTGTAATAGCTTCAAATTTTTTCACAGTTTTTGTAATTATATTGTTTACAGAAATATTCTGTAAATTTATGTCTAATGTAAAATAACATAAAATCTGTTACTATAAAAAATACAATTTCCATTTTTAAAAGGAAATAATTTCCATTTTACATAAAAAGACTGAAATACAGTTTCAAACGTATCATATCTAGAAGTTTCTTTTTTGTGCATCCTACAGGTACATACTAGGACTGAACGAGTAATTGTTTTTACATCAAAATCCCAATTTACGTTGTGATTAGCAAAATTCAAAGAGTGCGATTAGTTTACGTTACAAGGCGCCAATCCAGGTTTTAACCCTGCAGCAGCCACGTTTACAGCGTCCACTCGTCCCGCCGGGACTCTGAGACTCAAGCTTGTTTACATCAGATTTACTTTGTTTCCCACACTCGCTTATTATATTAGGACAGAGAGGACGAAGAGGACGAAGAGGACAGAGAGGACGAAGAGGACAGAGAGGATGAAGAGGACAGAGAGGATGAAGAGGACAGAGAGGACAGAGAGGACAGAGAGGACAGAGAGGACGGAGAGGACAGAGAGGATGGAGAGGACAGAGAGGATGAAGAGGACAGAGAGGATGAAGAGGACAGAGAGGACAGAGAGGATAGAGAGGATGAAGAGGACAGAGAGGATGGAGAGGACAGAGAGGATGAAGAGGACAAAGAGGACAGAGAGGACAGAGTGGACGAAGAGGACAGAGAGGATAGAGAGGATGGAGAGGACAAAGAGGATGAAGAGGACAGAGAGGATGAAGAGGACAGAGAGGATGAAGAGGACAAAGAGGACAGAGAGGATAGAGAGGATGAAGAGGACAGAGAGGATGGAGAGGACAGAGAGGATGGAGAGGACAGAGAGGATGAAGAGGACAAAGAGGACAGAGAGGACAGAGTGGACGAAGAGGACAGAGAGGATAGAGAGGATGGAGAGGACAAAGAGGATGGAGAGGACAGAGAGGATGAAGAGGACAGAGAGGATGAAGAGGACAAAGAGGACAGAGAGGACAGAGTGGACAAAGAGGACAGAGAGGATAGAGAGGATGGAGAGGACAGAGTGGATGAAGAGGACAGAGAAGATGAAGAGGACAGAGAGGATAGAGAGGATGGAGAGGACAGAGTGGATGAAGAGGACAGAGAGGACGAAGAGGACGAAGAGGACAGAGAGGATGAAGAGGACAGAGAGGACGAAGAGGACGAAGAGGACAGAGAGGATGAAGAGGACAGAGTGGACGAAGAGGACAGAGAGGATAGAGAGGACAGAGAGGATGGAGAGGACAGAGAGGATGAAGAGGACAGAGAGGATGAAGAGGACAGAGAAGATGAAGAGGACAAAGAGGACAGAGAGGACAGAGTGGACGAAGAGGACAGAGAGGATGGAGAGGACAGAGAGGATGAAGAGGACAGAGAGGACGAAGAGGACAGAGAGGATGAAGATGACAGAGAGGACAGAGTGGACGAAGAGGACAGAGAGGATAGAGAGGATGGAAAGGACAGAGAGGATGGAGAGGACAGAGAGGATGAAGAGGACAAAGAGGACAGAGAGGATGAAGATGACAGAGAGGACAGAGTGGACAAAGAGGACAGAGAGGATAGAGAGGATGGAGAGGACAGAGAGGATGAAGAGGACAGAGAAGATGAAGAGGACAGAGAGGATAGAGAGGATGGAGAGGACAGAGTGGATGAAGAGGACAGAGAGGATAGAGAGGATGGAGAGGACAGAGAGGATGAAGAGGACAGAGAGGACGAAGAGGACGAAGAGGACAGAGAGGATGAAGAGGACAGAGTGGACGAAGAGGACAGAGAGGATAGAGAGGACAGAGAGGATGGAGAGGACAGAGAGGATGAAGAGGACAGAGAGGATGAAGAGGACAGAGAAGATGAAGAGGACAAAGAGGACAGAGAGGACAGAGTGGACGAAGAGGACAGAGAGGATAGAGAGGATGGAGATGACAGAGAGGATGAAGAGGACAGAGAGGACGAAGAGGACGAAGAGGACGAAGAGGACAGAGAGGATGAAGATGACAGAGAGGACAGAGTGGACGAAGAGGACAGAGAGGATAGAGAGGATGGAAAGGACAGAGAGGATGGAGAGGACAGAGAGGATGAAGAGGACAAAGAGGACAGAGAGGATGAAGAGGACAGAGAGGACAGAGAGGACGAAGAGGATGAAGAGGACAGAGAGGACGAAGAGGACAGAGAGGACAGAGAGGATGAAGAGGACAGAGAGGACAGAGTGGATGAAGAGGACAGAGAGGACGAAGAGGACAGAGAGGACAAAGAGGACAGAGAGGATGAAGAGGACAGAGAGGATGAAGAGGACAGAGAGGACAGAGTGGACGAAGAGGACAGAGAGGACGAAGAGGACAGAGAGGACGAAGAGGACAGAGAGGACAGAGTGGACGAAGAGGACAGAGAGGACGAAGAGGGTCGGCTTTGTGCTTGTGGGGGATGTGAGGCCATGTGTTTAGTTAGTAGGCTGGACATCCGAGTTGGACCAGCATCATCATAGCAACGAACCCAGCTGAGCAACGTCCCACCAGAAAGTCTCCTCCATGTAACAAAAGTAATTCAGACTCCCTTTGTTTTCAGTTTGTAACTATTTACAGGTAATTTAGTTGTTATTATTCATGGTAACATTTTTCATTAAACATTAAAAAGTCTAAATAAAACAAAAGTAAAGCTATACATTGTATTTTACTTTTTTTATGGTAATTTTACTATTAGTTTTTTTCCTGTTATTTTACAGTAGTTTTCCCAGAACACTGACCTCTTCATCTGCTTCCAGGGAGTCCTGTCTGCTCACCGTCTCTAGGATTCTCGGTACCTACGATGGTGTCGATTCTCCATCATCCAGGTGACGTTAATCCAGGAGCATAAATAAATATAACTAGACTTCTATTTTTGGTTCTACTGAAGAGCACACTCACAAGTTAGGAGTCATCAAGATTTGGAGGTTGGTCTGCATCTCAAGGACATTCCTTTGAGGACATTCACACACACATTCACACGCACATTCAAACAACCATACACCCATACATTCACACACACATTCACCTATCACACACACATTCACACACACATTCGCCCATTCACACACTGATGGTAGAAGCTTCATGCAAGGCGCTCAACCGCAACCAATCAGGATTTGGGGTTCGGTATCTTGCCCAAGGACCTCGACATGAGCTCGACTTGGCCGAGGATCGAACCGGCAACCCTCGGGTAAGAAAAGACCGCTCTATCTTGCTGAGCCACGCCGCCCCAGCCGAGTGAGACAGTGACACCATGTGTTGTCCACCAACGAGTCCAGGTTGGTTCGAGATGGTTTGGTTTGGTACATTCTGATTTCTCTTGCGTTTCCACAGCAACCGTACCCTTACCCAGTTGGCGGTGTATCGGCCAGATAGCGTTCGATGTGTCAGCTGTGTAATAGCGTTACATCATAGTGACGCCTGCCTCGAATTATAAAGAAGAAGAAGAAGAAGAGACCAAGGAGGAGAATGGTGGACATCCAGCAGATTGTCTTCTTGGTATGTGGCTTGAAACAACAATAAAAGCACCGTATATTTAAACATGGAGCTGTTCCCGCTTTGTTCTTATTGACGGGTTGCACAGGAAGTGATGATTCTTTCAACCAATAGGTGGATGGCAGTGTCTAGCTCCACCCTTTTAGGTCAGATCAGTAAGACTGGACCTCAGCGGTCAGGCAGAATATTCTGGTACGCTTCCCAGTTTTTGGATGCGGAAATGAAAAAAGCTGCGTACGTCCCAGTACCCGGTGGTGGAAACGGGGCTTTAGGGTTAGGGCTTTTCCATATAAGCTGAAACTTCCCACCAACCGATTAGAACTGGAAAAAGATTCTGGAAAAGAGTTTTAACATCTTCAAGAACAAAAACCAGAAGTCCAGGTCTCTATATTCAAATGTTCAGTGTGTAAGAATTACTGCCGTCTAGTGGTAAAGGTGGGTATACTGGATGTACGGTGAATAAAACTTATGAGATGCAACGTTCATGTCATCCTCCACTCGGCTCCTGGGCTGAGGTTTAGGATAGTTCAACACAGCGAGCTGTACCATGTCTGGAAAAGTACCGTTACGCATTACCTCCAGACATTCTCATCATCTCTGAAGTTTCTAGTGTGAATCTAAAAACTTTATTCATCCTTTAACAGAAAAAAGCCGGGAGGTTCGGGTTTAACGTGGTGGTCATGTTTACTTCCAGGGTGGAAACGACAGTATTTACCCAGATGCTCCTAATAACAGGCTCCTTCCTCCACCCTCGGTGCACCAGCCAGGCTGCACATCTTAACTCCTGAACCTCAAACCACTGAGCTTTCACCAGCGTGGCCCCATGGAAAAATTTAACTGGACGCTTTGTGGTCATATGACTGGATAAACATATGAAAACCTTCCAACTGCTTCTCTAAATGCCTGGTGGTGATGTGACGAGAGGGTTTGGATCCGAGGCTGTAAACTCTCCCCGGGAGTCAGAGCCATACAGAAGACAGAAAACGTTGATTCATGTAGAACAGACCAGGCAGCCGCCACATCCTGAGTCACCGTTCATTAAAAACAGGCCTAATTATCAGGAGCTAATTCAGGCTGCAGCGAGCAGGTGACTGGAGCTGAAGTGGGTCGAGTGTTCGAACGCCACGCAGCTCCCACCTGGACGCGCCGCCGCTCGATACGCTTAGTGGTCATTAGTGTCGTTTCCTGCCTGAAGCTGGAAGCTGAAGCCAGCGTCCTCTTCATCACAGCTGGACCTGGTTAGGCTTCAGGGAGCCACACGGAGCAAATCCAGCTCTTTCTTTTTATTTATTTTTATTTTAATGTAATATCAGATAAAATCTAAAAAGTCTATTTTTTCTAAAGACTGTGGAAAAAATCCTTTTTAAAAACACTAATGGAACACATCAGGACAGCACATTAAAGCCTGTATGTGTGTTTTAAACATATTTGGATGTTTAATAGAATTTTCTGTATATTTTATTTCGAGTTAATAAAAAAGTGAACGGGTGACGAGTGAAAAGTGGAAAAGGGTTTAGAATGGAGTTAAATATCCTCTATTCTTGTCCATTATTACTGAGATAATACAACTTTTACAGTAATTCATCGGGATATTTAGCTAATCACAATCTATCATACACAATTATAATTATCCCCAACCATAATAAATCATTATACATGAAACGCACTGTTTTCAATAATCCTCATTGTTTCATCTGTTAATTATATATATATATATATATATATATATATTATTATTACTTTTTAACCGTTGAACCTGTCTGACACGTTTTCATGTTCACATTAAAATTATAGAGAGATTTACTTAACTGTCATGAGGACTGGCCTGCATCGCCTGCAGCTCACGCAATCAGGCTCATCTGCTCCACCTGGGTCTCATCAGCACTCACTCTCCTCACCTGTTCATCACCCTATATAATCCCTCCTCAACATCTGCTTCCCTGCCAGATGGTCATTTGCCTTCCCTGTTATTCTGTAGTAAATCTTGTCTTGTTCTAGATCCCTGTTGCTGACCTCGCTGCCACTCACGGACTCCCTGATTGCCTGATCCCTGCTGGACTCTCCTGAACTCTGCTGACCCGGATTAGACCTTTTTCTGGACCGACCTCCGCTATCTGCCTAGCCCCTCTTCCTGGACCTGGTTGCTGCACCTGCCGTCCGTTAGCTCCTTTCCTGCTTCTAATAAACTTAAACTCATCACCGTGGGGATGAATTTCCGGGTCTTCCTGAAACGATCATTACACTTAATATAGGAATTAAAACTAAAAATATGTTTTAGATTGTAACCCTAAAAATAAATAAGAGAAACTATTTCTAGTAAGGACAGTAAATCATACGCAGGGCCAAATTAGCAAAATAAAAAATAACTACAGAAAAGTAAAAATGGCTAAATAAGCTATAGGGCCCATGAAGGAGTCCTCTGTGGATCAGACAGTCTGACATTTGTTCATGAAATCACCTGGACCTGATCCGGATGCTGGACCTGACACGGATGCTGGACCTGATCCGGATGCTGGACCTGACACGGATGCTGGACCTGACGCCGATGCTGGACCTGGTCTGTCCCGCATCTCGTTCCGGATGCAGCGATGTCAGAATCTACTGCACGTTTCAGGGTTTAAAGGAACCATAAAATGAACTCATCCATCTCTGAAATTACATGCAGCTAAAATTCCTGCTATCTAAACCTCATCATGTTAATTTCCTTCTCTCTGATGAACTCATTTGCATCATCATCATCATCCTCCTCCTCCTGCTGCGCCCGACGTGAAACGTGGAACAGAACTGATCGTAATCCGTCTTCTTTGACCAGGATGAATCTGAAATGCAAATCAGAGAAATAATTACAGCGTTGCTTTGCTGAAGGCCCGTCCTGAATAAATCTTCTGGGTCTTTATTTCTGGTAAATCGCTGATTCTTTCATCTGTTTTCCATAACTGAGCTTCTGTCTGAGACGTTGCTGTTTACCAGGAGAAGGGACTTCATCAGCTATCCATCAGCTGGCCTTTCCAACAGAAAATCGTCAGTAATTAAGAGCTGCAGCAGCGATTTTAACAGATTGCTGTGATAATTTTCCTCCGCTGTAAAATCCAAGCCGTGCAGCTCCGGTCACGCAGATGGAGACGCATCTCAGTGCCTCTGATTTAAACTACAAGAAGAAAGAAAAAGTTTGAACAGTCTGTGATTAAAGTCCAGCCGTGGAAAGCTGCTCAGTTTTATCTTCTATAAGGAGGAGTGTCAGGATCACGAGTCATGTTCCTGGTTTGTGTTTATGGTCTCTTGCATATTGAGTTCAATTAGTCTTGTGTTTTCTGTTTCTTGCTCATTAGTTCACCATATATATATTTTAAAAAAGGCCCAAATTAATAAAAAATGTTTACTTTTTTCTTCCTTGTTTCTGTTCTAAATGTTAAAGAACATATTTTCCTATAAAAACATAACTCGTATCTACGTGCACGTATGCACTCAAACATGTGTTCCCGTTGTTTTTATGTAGTTCGTGATTTTCTCCGTTTGTCTTCCTGCAGGTGCTCCTGATGATTGTCAGCTGTTTTCTCCCCATGTTTTCTGCTTCTTTACGGGGTTGCAGCAGGTTGTTTCAGCAAAAAACTACTTTAGAATAAAGAATAATTCTTAATTATCAAGAGGAGCCTCATCTCCTTAAAGATCCTCTTGGCAATGCTAATTTGTTTGCTTGTCAGACCATCAGGCCAGACGATCATCGGCATGCTGCTGGACAAGACAAGCTAAATAATAAATAAACTGATTTAAAAAGTCTGGGGATTGAGCAAACAAGCTGAATCAGTCTGGCTGTTAAAAACAACGGATTTCAATTACAGGAAACAAAGACAGAATCCAATTAAAACTTACGTTTTATGTTGAAAGCTAGCAGGAACTAAACCTTTTCACCCAGAGAGACGTGGGGTATCACTAACGAAGGAACCAGGAAGAGTTTTTGTCTGTTTGTGGGTCAAACGGTGGACCAGGCCGGGGGAAGAACAGGACAAAGCCCACATAGCCACACATTTAAATATAAAGACATAGTACTACAGACATTATATAGAATGAAGCGGTATTATAAAGATTGAGTAGTGTTGTTATTATTATTGTTGTTATTATAATTATTATTACTGCGCTGTAATTAATTATTGTAAAACGACAGATTATGTAACATCTCTTTAGGACAGACTCCAACTCCGTGGTCATCATCCAGAGTTACTGAAGGTTCAACAGTAGTGTAAAAAAGGCCCAGCCTGTCAGCTACTTCTGCCTAGAGACTGACAACGCCTTTCCAGCAGCCAATCAGAATGCAGGCTCAGCCCCACGTGATCACATCTCACCAGCCTGACTCGTAACAGCGCAGCGAGACAGAGTGAGAGCGGAGAGATCGCCATAAGTTTGATAAAGTGTTCAGCTGTTCCCTATCTCGGACTCTCAGGGTGTTTTTTGGTGTTGTGTGCGTGTATGTAAAACGTAAGTGGCATGTTTAGCTTGTCTTAGTGAAGTAGAAGTGGTTTTGTGCATTTTCACCAGCTAACTACGTTATTGATGTCTGTGTGCCTCATGGTAGACTAGTGACGCAGCTATTTCTCATGTCACCCACCAAGTATTTCAACTTTCATCAACGGTTTTATTCGTTTTCTGAACCAGCAAAATATTTTTTGTTTTGTTTTTTTACAGAGTTGTTTGACCCCTCAGAACCACCGTATCTAAAAGCGACTTCGTTCAAAACGAAATCGGACTCTGTTGAAAAACACAAAGAACTTTATGACAAATAACTGAGAAAACTGGTCTTTTTCTTTTTACTGGTTGGGTCTAATTTTACCAGCAGGGCATCAAAGAGGAATGCTCACCCTGGAAACCCCAGCGTCAGTCGGACGCTCAGCAGGTGAAACTCACCTGGATGCTGGATGGGATGGACGGACAGGACAGCAGACTGGATTCAACCTCGGTCCAAACATCTGGAAAGATTCACAAAAGCACACAATCAAGTCAAATATTATGTCTGATATTAATATGAAACAGTTTGTTGACTTTTTAATATTAGAAGGTGGAGGAGTGAACTATGGGGGTACCACAAGGCTCTATTCTGGGGCCACTACTGTTCAGGCTTTACATGAATGACCTCCCATCTTTCTGTGATGATGTACGTTGACGACATGGTCATCCACACACACAGGAAGGACCCAGAGCAAGTTATCATAGTGATCAGTGAAAGAGCTGAATGTGGGATAAACAGCAACATCAAAAATCAAGCAGGCAAAGTGAAAAAATCGACCCCACCGTAACTGTGATGGGAGAAAAATTACAGATGTAGATGAGTTTAAATACCTCGACATTTGTTTAGACTCTAAGCTCAGCTTCAAAAACCCATAAAAAGGTTTGTCATACTTGTCTTACAAGGTCAGGTGTATTAGAAACTCGTTGACAACAGGGAGCCAAAATCTACATGAATGCAATGATTCTGTCTCATTTAGTATTTGGTATTTTCTGTTGGTCACCATTAAACCGCTGGATTGGCTCTATAACAGGCCCTGACACAACAATATCATCACTGCCAAATACCCTCCAAACACAGTTTGTAAAACCTTTCAAAGTTACAATAAATTCGCAAATTTATATTTACTTTTCCAGATAATCAATAATAAGGCCCCTCCACCACTTTAACATTTATTAAATGAACATCTCAACATTCAACGGGCCGATACTCAGAGGAAGAGCAGCATCAGGACCATCAGCATTCTCACGTAAAACAATAAGAGAAACTTCCTACAGAATTAAAAATATTCTGCACAGTAACAAAAAACCAGTCATGTCAGCAATAATTTAATCATTTGTCGTGTTTCCTTTGACCAGAAAACAGAGAAAATGTGTAAATGTCCCAGCCTGGGTAGGCAGGGGGTTGAATAGGGTGAACTCATGCTTACTTTTACTTTTATTTTACTGTATTTTACTATGCAATGTACTTTTTTACTATTACCTGTATGTGTGCTTTGCATTTTCCATGTGTGATGTATTTCTGTGTGTTTTCGGGACTGCAGATGGAAATCTGGTACAAAGCATACTTTGCTGTGTGATCCATGCTGCTGATTCTCCATGTTCAATCAACCAAACATTATTTATGTTTTTAGGACATCAAGTGTTTTTAGTTGGACAGATTAAGGACAGAGCTGAAGAGAAAGTATTCATACAACGCCGCCTCCAACACTGAATATTTCCCCCAGTTTTTTTCAGTCCAAACCAAATCCCTCATGACTCCAAGCCGGTAAATTTCCCGGTGAGACTGGAGCTCGGCTGTTGTCAAATGATGAACTGCTCATGTGTAATGTCTGCTAGAGCTGAGGTAATGTGTGTCTGAACGGTTATTACAGGACGCAAACACCCACTCAGAAACCACATCAGCCTGCTGCAGTTCTTCCTCCTGTTTTTATGTCTTTTACTGCTGACACCCCATCATCTGGAAACGCTGTACAGCCAACAAAAGGAAAATAATCTGAAGCCACTTTCTAACTGGGTTTAAATGAAGCAGGTATATTTTTGCTCAGAGACTTCAACCAATGAGTCAAAACTTTATTTATAAAACACTTTTTGTACAAATGAATGCAGCACCAAGATCTTTACAGAATAAAAAATTAAAAAAATAAAAGAGAAGAATAAAAGATTGTATGCAGACACACGGATCCACACACACACATTAGAAGCAGTGGGATTATAGTAGTGGGAAAGCTAGCGTGGAGGCTAACGGTAGCTTGAAATAAACCAATGAGTCAAAATTTTATTTATAAAGCACTTTTTATACAAATCAATGCAGCACAAAGAGCTTTACAGAAAAAAGAAGAAAAAAAAACAAAAAACAGAAGAAGACACATTTAAGACCAATGGCATTATGGTAATGGGAAAGCTACCGGTAGCGCAGAAGCTACAGGATAAAGGGGAAGCTACCAGTATATTTATAGCCAGAATAAAAAGATAGGTCTTAAGCTTTCTTTTAAAAATGTGTCAGCTGCTCTCAGGTCTTCAGGTAGGCTGTTTCCCAGGAGGAGCATAATAACTGCCTCGCCGTGGGTTTAGTTCTGGTTCCAGGGATTGATAAAAGGCCTCTATCTGGAGACCTGAGTTCTCTGGAGGGTTTATGAGTTAAACACAAATCAGATAAATAAGACAAAAACCAGTAAAAGGATCTTAAAATCCATCCTGAAGCACACAGGTAGGCAGTGCAGAGACTTTAAAACAAGCGTTAGCTGCTAGCTCTGTTTCTGATGTTTGTTAGCAGACGTGCAGCTGCATTTAGCAGCAACTGGAAGGGTTTAACAGCCTTTTTACGAAGACCAGAAAAGAGAGCATTACAATAATCTATTTAGCAGGTGATAAAAGCAGGAATTAAAATGCATCACCATGCTAGCAAAAACAGAATGATCAATCTAATGCTCTGTGTCCAGGACACAGGTGGAAACTAAACATTCTCTAACACATCAGATCATTTTATTCATGCCTATGTGAAACAAAGGCAGAAAATATTTTATTCAGGATGAGTTTATCATGACGAGCAGGTGAACTTAACACAGCGTACACAAAGCAGAGATCACTTCCAGGCCACATGGACCCGGTTTTTCCATTTTCCTTCTGCGTTCAAATCAGAAAATCAGATAATGCGTCATCATTCATTTTTCATTTTGATTTAGAAAACAAAAACAACAAAAACAAAGAGTTTTAAATGTAAAAAACTTCCTGAAAGTTTCTTTGGAGGTGTGAATGTACAGCTGGGATTTCAGAATGTTTGTTCAAAATAAACTTGATCAATAGTTTGAAAGAATATATGAATTTGGTGGGATGTTAAATCAGGGAAATAAACACGAGGAGAAAATGGTTTATATCAGAGCTGTAAAAGATCAGATCATCAGAGTCTCAACTCAGGTTTTTATTTCATTATCCCTCCTGAAACAAGCAGATTCCGGATGTAGAATAAACATTGCAACACGAGAGTATTAACTTCAATTTCAGGAGTGGCGATCCCTCAAAGTAAACAGAATGAAGTTGTTATGTAATGATTCAGACTGCATCATTAACCCTTGAAACCCCACCAGATTGTTACAAGCGCTGCCGCTAATGTCCTCATCATCAGTCTCAGGACTGTGTAGCTCTGTGAGGTAAACTGAATCTAGACATTTCTATCCCGTCCAGGAGGTTTACAATCCAGCCACTAAATGTAGTTTTATTCAGAGACTCTATCTGGTAAATTCACAATGATCCATGATAACAGCATTATTTATCACATTTCACCATAAAAACATCACCATCACTACTATGTTGCTAAGAGACCTCTATTTATACCTGGACATGATGATGAAGCCACTTCCTGTCAGACTTTCCACCAATCAGAGAGCTTAGATTGACGGTAACGTCCAAACAGTAAGTTTTAGCTTCTGCACACTGGTTTATACTGGGATTAAAAGATGCTACAGACTGGTTTATACTGGGATTAAAAGCTGCTACAGACTGGTTTATACTGGGATTAAAAGCTGTTACAGACTGGTTTATACTGGGATTAAAAGCTGTTACAGACTGGTTTATACTGGGATTAAAAGCTGCTACAGACTGGTTTATACTGGGATTAAAAGCTGTTACAGACTGGTTTATACTGGGATTAAAAGCTGTTACAGACTGGTTTATACTGGGATTAAAAGCTGCTACAGACTGGTTTATACTGGGATTAAAAGCTGTTACAGACTGGTTTATACTGGGATTAAAAGCTGTTACAGACTGGTTTATACTGGGATTAAAAGCTGCTACAGACTGGTTTATACTGGGATCAAAAGCTGCTACATTATACTGGGATTAAAAGCTGTTACAGACTGGTTTATACTGGGATCAAAAGCTGCTACATTATACTGGGATTAAAAGCTGTTACAGACTGGTTTATACTGGGATTTAAAGCTGCTACAGACTGGTTTATACTGGGATTAAAAGCTGCTACAGACTGGTTTATACTGGGATTTAAAGCTGCTACAGACTGGTTTATACTGGGATTAAAAGCTGCTACAGACTGGTTTATACTGGGATTAAAAGCTGTTACAGACTGGTTTATACTGGGATTTAAAGCTGCTACAGACTGGTTTATACTGGGATTTAAAGCTGCTACAGACTGGTTTATACTGGGATTAAAAGCTGCTACAGACTGGTTTATACTGGGATTAAAAGCTGCTACAGACTGGTTTATACTGGGATTAAAAGCTGCTACAGACTGGTTTATACTGGGATTAAAAGTTGTTACAGACTGGTTTATACTGGGATTAAAAGCTGCTACAGACTGGTTTATACTGGGATTAAAAGCTGCTACAGACTGGTTTATACTGGGATTAAAAGCTGCTACAGACTGGTTTATACTGGGATTAAAAGCTGCTACACACTGGTTTATACTGGGATTAAAAGCTGCTACAGACTGGTTTATACTGGGATTAAAAGCTGCTACAGACTGGTTTATACTGGGATTAAAAGCTGTTACAGACTGGTTTATACTGGGATTAAAAGCTGCTACAGACTGGTTTATACTGGGATTAAAAGCTGCTACAGACTGGTTTATACTGGGATTAAAAGCTGCTGCAGACTGGTTTATACTGGGATTAAAAGCTGCTACAGACTGGTTTATACTGGGATTAAAAGCTGCTGCAGACTGGTTTATACTGGGATTAAAAGCTGCTGCAGACTGGTTTATACTGGGATTAAAAGCTGCTACAGACTGGTTTATACTGGGATTAAAAGCTGCTACAGACTGGTTTATACTGGGATTAAAAGCTGCTACAGACTGGTTTATACTGGGATTAAAAGCTGCTACAGACTGGTTTATACTGGGATTAAAAGCCGCTACACACTGGTTTATACTGGGATTAAAAGCTGCCACAGACTGGTTTATACTGGGATTGAAAGCTGCTACAGACTGGTTTATACTGGGATTTAACGCTTTTACACACTGGTTTAGATTAAAAACAAAACACAGGTGGATCAGAAACAGCAGAAAATGTCTTGGAGTTTTAAGGGTGAATATGAGGCCAGAGCATTCTATCAGTTTCTTTGTGGTGAAATCACCTGCTGAGCTTTTCAAGCCTCATGTAGGTGCAGATGTCAGGAGTAAACAAGCTTCAGTCATCTTCAGCAGATCTGTGTCAGATTTAACATCTGGGCGACGTTATTTATCTCTGCAGCTTTCATGCAGTCTGCTGCATGAAGTTCAGTTGTATTGACTGAACTCTCCGGAGGCACAGACAGAAAAAATGGGCTGTTTTTTCACCAGGAGACAAGCTTTTAAGAAAACAGTCCCGGAGCTTGCCGTCAGCCCTGGGTCCCCCATCAGTTCTGAGAACATGTTGTGCTGTCAGCCTGTCTGTGGCTGGATCTCCTGGGAGGGTCCGGAAGATGAAATCAGAGTCAGATATGTGTTAAGAGCAGAGGTCGGAGGTCAGGGGGCCACAGGGTTCAGGGGTGAGTTCTCTGCAGCAGGACAGGGTTTATAGCATACCTACTGCACAGATACAGCCCAGAGAAACATGTTTGAGGTTTCAGTCCTGGACAATTCAAGTTCACTGTCAGAAACATTGTGAAGCCATCGCTATTTGAGTTGTATTTTCTTTTTTGATATTTACTCTCTTTATCCTCATTTTGTTTTTCTGAAGTTTTGAGTTCAGCTCTGTCTCTCTGTAGTTCTGTTATGCAGCTTTCTTTTTTGTGCTTGTTTTTTCAGCCTTAAAAGTTGTTTGTGTTCCTGTATTCTTGCTTTTTTGTTTGTGTTTTAGATTTAAAGCAGCACTA
This sequence comes from Melanotaenia boesemani, assembly GCF_017639745.1. Lineage (NCBI taxonomy): Eukaryota > Metazoa > Chordata > Actinopteri > Atheriniformes > Melanotaeniidae > Melanotaenia > Melanotaenia boesemani. The sequence continues at coordinate 32,503,011 of NC_055698.1, read as the reverse complement.
TGAGACTTTCTGAACTTGATGTATTTTGACTTACATACCCTGCAGCATTCTGAGGCTGAGAAATCACACTTCACGATTGTTATTTCCTGGGAAATGACATTATGTTACAGCTGAGTTTTGCTTAATGGCACACATTCAGCAACTTGAAATCAAGAACCTGGCAGTTTTGAACACACCATGGCCAATTCATCAAAGAAGCCCAAGAGGATATTAACAGAGGAAGAAGGAAATAAAAAAAAAGAGAGAACCAGAGATAAGAGTCAACATCAGACTAACTTTTACTGGCTGGAGAGATCTTAGAGCAGAGACAAGATGCCGACTTAGCTGTTATCGTGGGAAGCCTCAATTTATCTCTTTTTATTAAGTGTGTAGTAGAGTATCAAGTAAATAAGTTGACTGCTCACACTAGCTACAATGGACTGGCAACCTGTACAGGTATACCTGCCTCTCACCAGCTGATTGCTGGGATATGGTCCGGCTTCCCTGGGATTTAAAGTTGGAATAAGTGGAATAGAAAATGAATAACATTAGGACACACAGCTAACAATGTCTGACATGATTTGGACACAAAGGTGCAAAGCATTGCCTCCTTGACCTAAATGTATCTGTTTCTATAACAGAAAGGCACAACATGAACTAAATACACTGACAGCTCAGACTGGCGAACAACAAACCCAGCACAGACTAGTACACAGCAAACCCAGCACAGGCTAGCTAACAGCAAACCCAGCTCAGACTAGCAAACAAAGAACCCAGCTCAGACTAGCAAACAACAAACCCAGCACAGACTAAGAAACAGAGAACCCAGCTCAGACTAGCAAACAAAGAACCCAGCTCAGACTAGCAAACAACAAACCCGGCTCAGACTGGCGAACAACAAACCCAGCTCAGACTAGTACACAGCAAACCCAGCACAGGCTAGCTAACAACAAACCCGGCTCAGACTGGCGAACAACAAACCCAGCTCAGACTAGTACACAGCAAACCCAGCACAGGCTAGCTAACAGCAAACCCAGCTCAGACTAGCAAACAACAAACCCAGCACAGACTAAGAAACAGAGAACCCAGCTCAGACTAGCAAACAAAGAACCCAGCTCAGACTAGCAAACAACAAACCCGGCTCAGACTGGCGAACAACAAACCCAGCTCAGACTAGTACACAGCAAACCCAGCACAGGCTAGCTAACAGCAAATCCAGCTCAGACTAGCAAACAAAGAACCCAGCTCAGACTAGCAAACAACAAACCCAGCACAGACTAAGAAACAGAGAACCCAGCTCAGACTAGCAAACACAGAACCCAGCTCAGACTAGTACACAGCAAACCCAGCACAGGCTAGCTAACAGCAAACCCAGCTCAGACTAGCAAACAAAGAACCCAGCTCAGACTAGCAAACAACAAACCCGGCTCAGACTGGCGAACAACAAACCCAGCTCAGACTAGTACACAGCAAACCCAGCACAGGCTAGCTAACAGCAAACCCAGCTCAGACTAGCAAACAACAAACCCGGCTCAGACTGGCGAACAACAAACCCAGCTCAGACTAGTACACAGCAAACCCAGCACAGGCTAGCTAACAGCAAACCCAGCTCAGACTAGCAAACAACAAACCCGGCTCAGACTGGCGAACAACAAACCCAGCTCAGACTAGTACACAGCAAACCCAGCACAGGCTAGCTAACAGCAAACCCAGCTCAGACTAGCAAACAACAAACCCGGCTCAGACTGGCGAACAACAAACCCAGCTCAGACTAGTACACAGCAAACCCAGCACAGGCTAGCTAACAGCAAACCCAGCTCAGACTAGCAAACAACAAACCCGGCTCAGACTGGCGAACAACAAACCCAGCTCAGACTAGTACACAGCAAACCCAGCACAGGCTAGCTAACAGCAAATCCAGCTCAGACTAGCAAACAACAAACCCAGGACAGACTAAGAAACAGAGAACCCAGCTCAGACTAGCAAACACAGAACCCAGCTCAGACTAGAACACAGCAAACCCAGCTCAGACTAGCAAACAACAAACCCAGCACAGACTAGTACACAGCAAACCCAGCTCAGACTAGCAAACACAGAACCCAGCTCAGACTAGCAAACAGCAAACCCAGCTCAGACTAGACCACAGCAAACCCAGCTCAGACTAGCAAACAGAGAACCCAGCTCAGACTAGCTAACAGAGAACCCAGCTCAGACTAGCAAACAGAGAACCCAGCTCAGACTAGTACACAGCAAACCCAGCTCAGACTAGCAAACAAAGAACCCAGCTCAGACTAGTACACAGCAAACCCAGCTCAGACTAGCAAACAGAGAACCCAGCTCAGACTAGCTAACAGAGAACCCAGCTCAGACTAGTACACAGCAAACCCAGCTCAGACTAGCAAACAGAGAACCCAGCTCAGACTAGCTAACAGAGAACCCAGCTCAGACTAGCAAACAAAGAACCCAGCTCAGACTAGCACATAGGGAACCCAACTAAGAAGTTTTTATATGTTGTAGTATCTAAAATGTGATTAGCCTACCTTGAATGGGAGTATGATAACAAAATATTTCCTCTGTGTAAGATGGAGCCCAAATACTGTCGACAAAATCTTAAATTAGTTCTGTTCCATGGTCAATGGGGCAAGTCCAACCCTAAATTTAATCAGGAATTTATTGGTGATACCTGGCTGTCGTGACTTCAAACACGTGAGAAAGGAGCATGATTTCAGAATACACCTCTTCAAAGGTTCTTCACGTTTTTTTTTTTTTTTTTTTTTTTTTTTATCTCTATTTTGTGTTAAAGTTTGTTTTGGTATGTTTTCAGTTGTTTTTCAGCTCTCTGTAGTTTATAGGTCTTAAATGGTTTTGTTTTGGTTGTTTAGTCTATTGTCTCACATTGTTTTCTTGGTCTCATGGTTGTTTTATGTTATTGTGCTTGTTTTGTATATTTCTCTCAGTTTGAAGTTGTGGAGTTTATTGTTGTTTTGTCTCTCTGAAGTTGAAATTTTGTATTTCTTTGTATTCATTTTGTATCTCATTTTTCTTTAAATCTCTGTGGTATTATTGTGTATTTTTCTGAGTCATTTTGTTTTCATTCTGGTCTGTCAGGATGCTTTGTAGCACCTGAGGGGCCCTCTGAGGCCCCAGGGCCGGAGCATGTGCAGTAATCCCTTCGTGATAATGATGTGTGAATGGGACATTAATGGACAGCCACCACCTGAACAGCCAACCTTCCTGTCTTTTGACCACCTGAGTCATGGAGATGCATATGTGATGCTCATTCACTGTGTTCCCACGTTTGTCCCCAAGGACTTCTTTAACAAGGGGAAGGTGTGTGGGTGGGGGGACACCTGATCTCTCCTGTGCTTTAAGTGGTTAAATCTCAGGTTTCGCTCTCCACTGGGGGTGAGACTGCTGCATTTTGTTCCCAGTTTTCCCACAGAAGCCCCAAGCAGAGTGGCCTCTGTACGCTGTGTCCTGCATGGAACGTGGGAAACCAGACACCCCTCTGTCCTCAGTCCCAGCTGAAGGGATCGGAGCATGCTGGACGATCGTCTTTCAGTTCCCACCTCTGACTCTGCTGCTACCTGAAAGCAACACGCCCAGTTCAGGCCTGTCAGCTGGAGGAGGATCTGCAGATTTAGCATCTCAAATCATTTAATCCCCGACCTTTTACTGGGTGTCTGCGTCCCACGCACCTCACATTGGACGGTGAGAGACGTAATCCCACTAACTACACAGAAATGTGCAGTTAAGACATCTTTGCCGCTGTGTTTAACGCTCAGATCATATTTAACTCAGCTCTAGCTGCTACTTGTTCAGCCTTGTTCAGCATGAAAATAACACTAATATCAGGCAGTGAAATACAAACCCTATATGTGCCATTTATACAAGTTAACTACTTTTATATTTAAAGATGCATTTTAACAGCATATTTTTAAACAGAAGTTCACTTTAACTTGAATAAACTCGCTAAAATGCTTAAATAATATGCATTTATCCTAAATATAGCTAAATAAATTTCATAAAAATAGACCGAAGGCTTTTTATAAGCACACATTTACGTTATTTTAAAGAAATTATAAAAAAACAGACTTTTGCATGTTATTGTGGCATCCTAAAAGGTAAAAAGGTATGAAAAGACAAAACTAAGAAAACTTTTCTTGTTTTTTTATCTCAAAATTTAACCAGACAGCAAGTGGCAGTAACAGTAAACAGCAACTAAAATGAAAGTTGAGTTTCTACGAAAATAAATGTGATGTTTTTAAAGACAAACTGTCTGACATCTGAAGTTGGAGGTTACTGAGTTTTTATTTTAACTAGAGGAAGACAGAAATCCTGCTGGTCAGACTAAACGACATCAGGAGGACCCCTGGCATCAACCTGTCCTCTCTGCCTGTATAAAACTAAACAGCCATGTTAAATCGGATGGATGGATGGATGGTGGGTGGGTGGATGGATGGATGGATGGATGGATGGATGGATGGATGGATGGATGGATGGATGGTGGGTGGATGGATGGATGGATGGATGGATGGATGGATGGATGGTGGGTGGATGGATGGATGGATGGATGGATGGATGGATGGATGGATGGATGGATGGATGGATGGATGGATGGATGGATGGATGGATGGGTGGATGGATGGTTGGGTGGATGGTGGGTGGGTGGATGGATGGTGAGTGGGTGGGTAGGTGGATGGATGATTGGAAGGATGGATGGATGGATGGATGGATGGATGATGGATGGATGGATGGATAGATAGATTTATTTCTTTAATATGTACATTTTCTACCTTCTTTTAAACTGGTAGATTTTTTTACTTTGCTTTAATTTATCTGTTAAACTTTTCCATAATTTTACGCAAGTAAGTGTTTATTTCCATAATTTAACAGTTTTTGGTCACAACGTTCCTGGATGGTGATGTTATATCATCTTAATATAAAGGTCCATTTCTCCTCCCTTATGTACGTAAATAGCGACATCCGTTTTTAAACGTTGTTATACATTGCCGTACTCATACTTCCATGCATGTTTTACGTTGGTTGTTTAGTCATTTCCTCCACTAGGGGTCAGTGCTGAGTTCAGAGTTCGCTCCCACGAGCCGACATCCAGTTCAGCCGGTAATGCGTCACTATGAAGTTGTTTTCAACCACCCAACACGCCCTAAACACTCACTTACAGTCTTTATTCCAAAACTCGCACAATTTCTACAGTTGTCCTTGTCTTCATTCTTCTTCTGCTCTTTTGTTCCCGTCCTGATCCTCTTCTTCTTCTCTGGTTTGTTTCTTTCGCAGGTCACATGTTAGCTATTCTGCTCAGCACTGCCCCCACGATTTCCGGTGGTATGTCTTCTGCACCCAGAGACGGATAGCTAAGTTCCCTAAAAAAGGACCAAATTACGTACGTTACCGATGCAGAAGACGGAAGAAACTGTCCGTCCCTCTGCGTGTCTGTCTTCTACTTCAAGCATAAATGAGCCCGAAGGCAGGAAGAAGAAAGCATGTTTACCTGCTTTGCTGTGGAAATATTCTTTCCCGATGAGTTTCTCAGTGACTCAGATACAGCAGATATTAGATTCAATAACAGAAAGTGAGTAACTGCATAGATTACTGGTATACAGAGTTTATTTATATAAAATGTTGTCTTTGTGAGGTCGGACTGAAATGGGTGGATTATTGCCTGACATGCAGCTGGTCTCAGTTCAGCTGAGCTCAACAGGTGTTTTTCCCATCAGACTCGGCTTTTACGTCCATGTGCTGGGAAACCCGCTTCAGCTCAGTCTGACTGGACTCAGCAGCCGATGGAAACTGAGCACACCTATTCTGGAGAGAAGAAGGCCATTATTTTTGTTTATATTTAGAAGTTTGTCTGATGATGATGATGGTGGATCATAACTAAATCACCACCTTCTTTCCCACTGCTCCAGTGCTGACAATGTATGTTTGTGTGCTGGTTTTACAACCTCTGAGGGCCCTAATGAGCCCCTCTGGCGTCAAACCCAAAGTCTGTTTCTGATATATTGCAGGAATGTTACGGTTCAGCACAACGGGGATGTTTTACTTTCCGGTTGAGATGCAGGCAAAGGAGCAGATTTACTAAACCAGACAGATTAGCGTGCAACTACAGATCATAAATAGCAGCAAAGAGAGGGTCCAGGTCTGCAGGTGAGGTTGGAAAACCATCAGCTTTCCTCGTTCCAGTTTACAGTAGATCCAACTCATGTTATCACAGCTCAGCAAGCAAGCATTTTAGCTAGCAGTAGAGCGGTGAGTTGGACATGTTTACAGCTTTGCACGTTATGTTACATATGAAACGTTCCCTGATCCTCATAATGCTTCTACTTCCAGGTCAAGCTCAGGATGGGAACTGTGTCCAGAGCATCGCGGACAGTTTAAGTCCAAATAAAGACAAACGTGCATTTAAATGACATCCAGTCACATTACCTGGTTGTGTTTGTCCAACTACGAGAAGCTCCATTCAAAATGAGTCCAGTCTGATTAACACATTTACATATTTTCCACAAATCTGTGGCTAGACATAGAACTGAGATTAAAATTAAACTGTTTTACTTTAAAGCCTGAGTTCTGAAAGAGAGAAGAAAGAGGCGTCATCTGGAACCCCATGTTTACGTCCTTCTCCTCTTCCTCCTGAGGCATCATCTGCAGCTGGATTCAACCCAGCTCGAACAACCAGTGTTGGGTTTTTATCTGCTGCAGGTGAACCAGGATCAGTCTGGTTGAGCTCTAGGAGCTGTTCTCTGACATGACCTGAAGGTGGTGGAGTGGTTGGATCGTAATGAAATCTGAGCTGTTCTGATCGATCTCATAATGCTGCTGTTTACATTAATGAAGAATCTGTTGTATTATCAGCTGGATCAGATTCTACATGTCACATAAGCGATGTTTTTAATTCTAAGGCAAGGCAAGGCAGTTTATTTGTACAGCACATTTCATGTACAGGACAATTCAAAGTGCTTTACATAAAACAAAGACATTACAGATATTTAGAAATAGTAAAAGGCATCAACACATAATCACAATAAAATAATAAATTACATTAAAATGATTAAAAGCAAGATAAGTTAAAAAGTTAAAGTGTAGATTTCATGCATAGGTGCATGAGAAAAGAAATTTTTTAACCTGGTATTAAAAATGTCTACATTTGGGGAAAGTTTAATCTCCACTGGCAGTTTGTTCCACTTGTTTGCAGCATAACAGCTAAATGCTGCTTCTCTATGTTTAGTCTGGACTCTGGTCTGGACTAGTGGACCAGAGTCTTTGGATCTAAGAGCTCTGCTAGGTTTATATTCTTTGAACACATCACAGATGTATTCTGGGCCTAAACCATTCTGGGATTTGTAAACAAGCAGAAGGGTTTTAAAATCTATTCTGTGACTGACTGGAAACCAGTGTAAAGATTTTAAAACTGATGTGATGTGTTCAGATCTCTTAGTCCTGGTTAAAACTCTAGCAGCAGCGTTCTGGATGAGCTGCAGATGTTTAATGCTCTTTTTAGGAAGTCCTGTTAAAAGACCATTACAGTAATCCAGCCTACTGGAGATGAATGCATGGATGAGTTTCTCCTGGTCTTTCTGGGAGACTAAACTTTTAATTCTCTTGATGTTTCTGAGCTGGTAAAAAGCTTCTTAGTGAAGCTTTGATGTGGCTGCTGAAAGTCAGGTCTGAGTCTATCAACACTCCAAGGTTACCAACTTGGTTGGTAATTTTAAGAGCCCGAGTCTCCAGGTGTTTACCCATGCTGACCCTCTTCTCTTTCTACCACACAGAATAATCTCAGTTTTGTCTTCATTTAATTGTAGAAAATTCTCCTTCATCCAGGTGTTTATTTGCTCCAGACACTGACACATTAAGTCTATTGGACTGCAGTCATCTGGTGACAGAGACACATAAAGTTGTGTATCATCTGCATAACTTTGATAATAAATGCTATAGTTCTGTAATATTTTACCCAAAGGGAGCAGATACAAGTTGAACAGAAGAGGTCCAAGGACTGACCCCTGGGGGACTCCACAAGTCATGGCCACTCGCTCAGATTCATAGCTGCCGATCGTAACAAAATAACTCCGGCCTTCTAAACAGGACCTGAACCAGTTAAGAACCACTCCAGAAAGTCCAACCCAGTTTTCCAGCCTGTGCAACAGGATTCTAGAGGAAAATATATCTTTTTTATGGTATTCTGTTTCAATATGAACCAAATGAATTACTAAACTGGAACTGGACCTTATATAAAGTCAAAGTTTAATTCATAAATAAGATCCAGGCACAACAATCAATTACCCGACCTGTTGCGAATGATAAGTTAAAGAATGTATAGGCATGAAATCTGGATAATGTACCACTAAAACCATTAAGGATGGAAGTTATTGTGTGCAAATTGTGTCAATTGCTGGGCTTTATACTTCCAAAATATATATTTATTGATTTATTTATGTGCAGTGTTTAATCCTAAAGAGTCACTATGCTTCAGCATGTAGTTTAAGCTTCTGTAGAAACATTTTCAAATCTTATTCCTGCAGTTCAATAAAATTTAAATGCTAAAAAATTAGGTAAAAATATCCATCATGAACATACTTGTTTAGACTTGGAATAAAATGCATGTATAATATCTGTCATGTTTTGGTGTGTGTCTGAGTTTGCAGGTCAGGGTGAGCAGGTTACCATGGGGACTGAGGGCGGAGTCTGGAGCCACAATTACTACCACCTGCAGCTCATCAGCAGGCTCGTTACCTGACTCTACTCCCTGCTATTTAGGGGCAAGCAGGAGCTCCAGTCTTCGCCAGATTGTCACACTTTACTGCGTGGTAACCAGGCCATTCTCCAATTCTTGTGTTGTGTCTTGTTCTCAGTACGACTCACTTTGATATCTGTGTTCCTCAGCCCATGATCTCGATCCCTCGGATAACCACAGCACCCAGGATCCTAGCAAGTTGCTTGCCAAGCCAACTGCCAGCCTGCTCGCCCTGCCTGCAACCGAACACTCTCACCACCTCCGGAAACCAACTCCTGACAGCTCCCTCCATCTCTCGCCCCTCGCTGGACTTCAGTAAGCCGCGGCCACAACGGACACCATCAGGCTCTTTGTCAGACCCACACTAACCCTCTGTCCCTTCACAGAAGGATCTACCGGACCTGGACCTTTCTTCGCACATTCATTGTAATAAATAACATTTGCATCTCTTACCTCGTCTCTGCATTTGGGTCCAGTTCCTGGTACTACGGTCTCCGACCGTGTCAATATCTTAATTTCAGACTTACCATTCATCATCATCATCATCATCAGTCAGACGATCGAAACACACCTTCGTTTCAGAATGTTAACAGCGGTTCTGACAGCCTGATTTTTAACTCACAAAACCTCCTAACCTCTGTACACGGACTAAAAAAGGCTTCACACATCTTCAACTTGTTTATCACAATAACATCTTCATCCCGTTTCCACAACTGGTCCAGAGGTATGGCATCTGGAGCAAACACTTTCACATCTACAAATGAAGTCCTTCGTCTAAAGTAAACTAAGTTACACCTACCAACGTAGAACGCTCTCCAACAACTTTACAGATAATTAATTCCCCCTCAAACAACAACTAACTTTTCTAGCGTTATAATAAAATCAGAGCAGTCATTCGACACCATCCATAAAAAGGGAAAATTATCGATCCATCAGTCCTGGTGCCAACGTCTGGGCCCAGATCTGCAGAAACAAACGGCAACTTAAACCAGGGGCAGCATGTTTAAAATTCACATCAGAAGCGCGTCCCCATTGCACACAACACCAGTCTGATCACAATGTTTTCGCTACCTGGCCATCCCCATCACGCTGCTTATCAGCTATCAGTCTGAATAAGACAAACAGCAGATTCCTCCTCGTGGCCCGACTATCGCCAAGAAAACTACCCTCATGACCTGGAAATCAGAGAGCACCAGATCCACTGTTTAATGGAAAACTAGAACCTTACTAGGGTCTAGTGGTGGTCCCCTGGTGGGGTTGGAGCCCCTGATGCCTGCCCTCTGCAGGACTGCACAGAAACCCCATTTTAATGCAAAAACCAGTACAGGATGAAGCAAAATGTAGTAGAACAGGCAAATCAAACCGGTGGGGTGGGAAGCCGGTCCGCTGTGCTGCAGGCAACATGGCGTCCACCCAGTTAACTGCTATAACCTGCCTTCAAAAGCCTGTAGACAGCCATGTCTATAACTACTGTTATTAGTAGTAGTATTAGTATTATTACTTCTGCTGTTATTACGATCATTACTATTATCATCATTATTATCATTGTTATTGACACTGGCATTTTTATTTGTTAATATTATTACTGTCACCTTTATTATTTTTACTAATATCTTTCATAAAAACATCCCTTGATGAGCGGAGGCGATGAGACCCTGTACAGAGAGACAACAACAATCTATCCCTCAACGTGGATAAAACTAAGGAACTAACTATTGACTTCAGTCGGTCTCCACACAGTCATACTCCACTACGCATTAACAACCTTCCAGCTGAGATCGTCCAGAAAACAAGATTTCTGGGCGTGCACATTGCAGACAACCTCACATGGAGAGAAAACCCCAAATACATTTCAAAGAAAGCCCAGCAGTGGCTGTACTTTCTGCAGAGGCTGCGGAAAGCCGCCTCCCAACCTCCATCCTGACAACCGTCTACAGCAGGGGTGCTCAAGTCCGGTCCTCAAGGTCTACCATCCTGCAACTTTTAGATGCAACCCTTCTCCAACACACCTGAATCAAATGACTGGCTCGTTACCAGGCCTCTGCAGCGCTGAATGACATGCAGATGACATCTGATTCAAGTGTGTTGGAGAAGGGTTGCATCTAAAAGTTGCAGGATGGTAGATCTCGAGGACCGAACTTGGGCACCCCTGGTCTACAGAGTTCTTCTCTGTAGCAGAAGAGCATCAGTGTGAAGTCTGAAGGGAAAAGTGGGCGTGATCATTTTTATCTGCACCGTTCAGCTGAAATGTTCAGTAATATTTGCAGGTTCTGATGAAGGCTGCAGCCGGACCTGAAACGTCCGCCTCCTTCTAATTATGTCGTCAAATAAAGCTGGAAATTCTGCCACAAGGACCTGGAAAATGTCCTGACATAAAGCTGTTAAATAATAAAAACACCGTCCTATGTGTTGGACTCAGTGTGAACTTTACTGTATGGTCTGGTGAGGAGCAGCAGAGGACGGTTGTTATTAAACCAACCATCTTTTTTCTATGCTTATTCACAAAAACCAGAAGAAATTAGATTTTTATCATCAATTCATTTAGAGGAAAGAAAATATGTGCTGGACGTCGAACATTCGGAGGCTTCGGTTGCACCAGAGGAGCGCTGCTTCCTCCTATAAAAGTAATGATACCTTCCACTGCCACCATGGAAGTACGTCAGCAGCTGCGCTCTGGTTTCCAGCTTGAACTCGGGATGGATGAACATGAGGATTCTTGGTTTTCCTCTAACTGCTGCTTGTTCCAGAAGAAACCAGCACAAAGGAAACAAGCTTGCTACCTCCGTTTACGGCAGGCTTGCTCTTAGATTTCTCTTTAATGACAAAAGGAGGTGAAAACAAACCGCCAGCCCTTTTCTCTTCGCTTTGGTTGTTCAGTGAAACCACAAATCAGCAAAGCTCTTGTCTCACATCGTGGACAGACGAGTATTCTGGGATGGCTGACTGTTTCTATGCCTGAAAACATCCAAACATCAGTGTTCAGTTTGGTTGAAGCCGAGTTTGGAGGTCAGACGGAGCCGTGAGCAGGACTGTGCTGGTGGTTGGGTTTCCTTTTATTTAGAGGAACACCAGAAAAGAAACGTGAACTTTGCAGAAGATAACGTCAGCTCTGTGATGTCTGCATCGCTAATCCTTCAGTTTAATCTGATTTATGTGTGATGTTTGGTTCAAAAACTAAAACTCAGCTTTAGCTCCAGTTTCCTCAAAAACAAGCTTTGGATGTTTCCTAAATATGATAAATAACCCTTAAACCTCCAGCAGATCTCCCAGAGGTCCATCTCTTCCATCACCAGGAGCGGTGGTGTGTAGATCTGTGGGGTAAATGTGATGGATATTTTACCCTTTAGCTGATCTACGGAAGTTTTCCAGCATTTCTATCCAGTCCAGGAGGTTTACAATCCAGCCACTAAATGTAGTTTTATTCAGAGACTCTATCTGGTAAATCCACAATGATCCATGATAACAGCTTTATTTATCACATTTCACCATAAAAACATCACCATCACTACTATGTTGCTAAGAGACCTCTATTTAGACCTGGACATGATGATGAAGCCACTTCCTGTCAGTCGTGAAGTGAGCTCGTGTGCGTGGAAACATGGGGGCCAGTCTGAAGCCGGCTGGTTTGTTCATGCTGAAAACACGATGGCTGACTTCACTTGTGTGGGAAGCAGACGAAGCAACAGATGAGTGGGGTCGGTGAGCTCAGACTTTGTCCAAAGCGAAGGGATTTCCCAGAGCAAACAGTGTGACTTCACACATATAGATTTATCATGTCTGCAGGGCATGTGTCTGAGCTGTCAATAAATCAATCCCACTGATATTCCTTCCACATGTTCGACAACATTCCTGCATTTCTCACCAATCTGACGAATAATAAATTACTGATGTATGGATAACAAAGCTGATATTTTAAATTTACACTATTTATTACAACGTCAATCCAAAGAAGTTGTTTCTCTGTGTGAAAATGTAAATATAATCACAATTAAATGATTTGCAGATCAACTCATATCTTATTCCCAGTAGAAGATCAACAACAAACAGAAACAGACATTTTACCATGTGATGGGAAATATAGCTGATAGCAGCAACAGGTCTGGGAAAAGTAGTTCCAGGGTGATGTTCGATACGGTGTAAAAAGTAGTTCCAGGGTGATGTTCGATACGGTGTAAAAAGTAGTTCCAGGGTGATGTTTGATACGGTGTAAAAAGTAGTTCCAGGGTGATGTTCGATACGGTGTAAAAAGTAGTTCCAGGGTGATGTTCGATACGGTGTAAAAAGTAGTTCCAGGCTGACGTTACGCACGGTGTAAAAAGTAGTTCCAGGGTGACGTTAGGCACGGTGTAAAAAGTAGTTCCAGGGTGATGTTTGGTACAGTGTAAAAAGTAGTTCCAGGGTGACGTTAGGCACAGTGTAAAAAGTAGTTCCAGGGTGATGTTAGGCACGGTGTAAAAAGTAGTTCCAGGGTGATGTTCGGCACGGTGTAAAAGGTAGTTTCAGGGTGATGTTCAGCAAGGTGTAAAAAGTAGTTCCAGCGTGATGTTTGGTACAGTGTAAAAAGTAGTTCCATGGTGACGTTAGGCACGGTGTAAAAAGTAGTTCCAGGATGATGTTCAGCACGGTGTAAAAAGTAGTTCCAGGGTGGTTTTCGACACGGTGCAAAAAGTAGTTCCAGGGTGATGTTCAGCACGGTGTAAAAAGTAGCTCCAGGGTGAAGTTCATCATGGTGTAAAAAGTAGTTCCAGGGTGATGTTCGGCATGGTGTAAAAAGTAGTTCCAGGGTGACGTTAGGCACGGTGTAAAAAGTAGTTCCAGGGCGATGTTCATCATGGTGTAAAAAGTAGTTCCAGGGTGATGTTCGGCACGGTGCAAAAAGTAGTTCCAGGGTGATGTTCAGCATGGTGTAAAAAGTAGTTCCATGGTGACGTTAGGCACGGTGTAAAAAGTAGTTCCAGGATGATGTTCAGCACGGTGTAAAAAGTAGTTCCAGGGTGATTTTCGACACGGTGCAAAAAGTAGTTCCAGGGTGATGTTCAGCACGGTGTAAAAAGTAGCTCCAGGGTGAAGTTCATCATGGTGTAAAAAGTAGTTCCAGGGTGATGTTCGGCATGGTGTAAAAAGTAGTTCCAGGGTGACGTTAGGCACGGTGTAAAAAGTAGTTCCAGGGCGATGTTCATCATGGTGTAAAAAGTAGTTCCAGGGTGATGTTCGGCACGGTGCAAAAAGTAGTTCCAGGGTGATGTTCAGCATGGTGTAAAAAGTAGTTCCAGGGTGGTGTTCGGCACGGTGTAAAAAGTAGTTCCAGGGTGATGTTCATCATGGTGTAAAAAGTAGTTCCAGGGTGGTGTTCGGCATGGTGTAAAAAGTAGTTCCAGGGTGATGTTCGGCACGGTATAAAAAGTAGTTCCAGGGTGATGTTCAGCATGGTGTAAAAAGTAGTTCCAGGGTGGTGTTCGGCACGGTGTAAAAAGTAGTTCCAGGGTGATGTTCAGCATGGTGTAAAAAGTAGCTCCAGGGTGAAGTTCATCATGGTGTAAAAAGTAGTTCCAGGGTGATGTTCGGCATGGTGTAAAAAGTAGTTCCAGGGTGACGTTAGGCACGGTGTAAAAAGTAGTTCCAGGGCGATGTTCATCATGGTGTAAAAAGTAGTTCCAGGGTGATGTTCGGCACGGTGCAAAAAGTAGTTCCAGGGTGGTGTTCAGCACGGTGTAAAAAGTAGTTCCAGGGTGATGTTCAGCATGGTGTAAAAAGTAGTTCCAGGGTGGTGTTCAGCACGGTGTAAAAAGTAGTTCCAGGGTGATGTTCATCATGGTGTAAAAAGTAGTTCCAGGGTGATGTTCGGCACGGTATAAAAAGTAGTTCCAGGGTGATGTTCAGCATGGTGTAAAAAGTAGTTCCAGGGTGGTGTTCGGCACGGTGTAAAAAGTAGTTCCAGGGTGATGTTCATCATGGTGTAAAAAGTAGTTCCAGGGTGGTGTTCGGCATGGTGTAAAAAGTAGTTCCAGGGTGATGTTCGGCACGGTATAAAAAGTAGTTCCAGGGTGATGTTCAGCATGGTGTAAAAAGTAGTTCCAGGGTGGTGTTCGGCACGGTGTAAAAAGTAGTTCCAGGGTGATGTTCAGCATGGTGTAAAAAGTAGTTCCAGGGTGGTGTTCAGCATGGTGTAAAAAGTAGTTCCAGGGTGGTGTTCAGCATGGTGTAAAAAGTAGTTCCAGGGTGGTGTTCAGCATGGTGTAAAAAGTAGTTCCAGGGTGGTGTTCAGCATGGTGTAGCATCTTCTTCCTCTAACATGTCTGGAAACGTCTGGGAAGTGAGGAGACCAGTTGCTGGAGTTTTAGGAGAGGAATGTCGTCCCATTCTGGTCTGATGCAGGATTCTAGCTGCTCTACAATCCTGGACCTTGGTTGCTGGATTCCTGCTTTCATGATGCTCCAGATGTTGTGTACTGGTGAAAGGTCTGGACTGCAGGCAGGCCAGTTCAGCAGCCGGACTCTTCTCCTGTGAAGCCATGCTGCTGTGATGGATGCAGGATGTGGTTCAGCATCGTCTTGCTGAAACCTGCAAGGTCTTCCCTGAAAGAGGCGTCTGGATGGAGCAGATGTTGCTCTAAAACCTCCATGTACTATTCAGCATTGATGGAGCTTCACAGATGTGGAAGCTGCCCACGCCATAGGCACTAATGCAGCCCCATCCCATCAGGGATGCAGCTTTTCACCTGTCCACAAGCTGGATGCTCCCTCTCCTCTTTAGTCTGCAGGACACGCCGTCCATGCTTTCCACAAACTAGTTCACATCTTCATCCAGGTTTCCACTTTGCCTCAGATCATTTTAAATGAGCTTTGGTCCAGAGAAGATGGAAGAAGCTGGTTCTGGATCCTGTTCACATCTGGCTTCTTCTCTGCATGATGGAGCTTTAACCTGCATTTGTGGGTTTCTGTGGTCTCTGGAAGTCTTCCTGAGTCCAAGCAGTGGTTTCCAGTAGAGAATCATGTCTGCTTTTAATGCAGAACATCACCAGCATCCAGCCTTGTCCCATGCACACAGAGATTCCTCCTGATTCTCCTGATGATATTCTACACTGTAGATGGTGGCGTATTTAATTTATTTACTTATATTTACATTTATATTAATGAACAACTCAGTTATTTTTCAAACAATGGAACAACAGTTTTTCTGGTTCTAGACTCTAAATTTTAGTTAATTTTTTTTTTTATTTTAATTATCTACAAACCACAGAGGGTGAAGTTATTAACAGATCAACTGATGAAGAAAACAGTTATTTTCATCCCTTTTCTCCTAACAAACACCAAGCCTTCATTAGGTTTCTCTTCAGTAGGTTTGGATGTTGCCCGTCTGCCAGGATAAACTATGCCCTGAAAATCTGCCACTTTGCTTCCTGGAACAGGATTTCAAGCTTGGTTTGACAATAAAATGAGTTCTTAAAACAGATAAGAAACACAGAAAGTCTGTTGATGATCTGCTGGCAGAAAAAAAGTCAATAAGTTGAAAGCATTAAGCGTCAGATGCAGACACATCCTGACGGCTCGGTGCTACAAAGCTGCATCTGTTCTGCAGACGGATGCATGAACAGCAGGTACGAACCCCCTGCAGGCCTCCGGGTAAAACTCAAGCTAACGTTTCATCCACTTTCTGAGATGAGGCATCGGTTTCAAAGGCTTCTTGCCTCACAGCTCCAACCTGAGGAGGAAGAGCTGGGCTGAGGGGGGCTTGGCTGGTTGACCCACTTCTCTGGGTTTGATACGCTGAGATGGGCCGAGCAGGAAACAAAGCTGCCTTTATCTTTAAGTCTCACAAACGTCTGCATGTTGGATTAAATGGGAGGTTTTCAGGCAACACAGTTTGAAGATAAAAGCGGAAGCAGAAGTGGCGGCAATAAGAAACTCAAATTCAGCACGATGAATCACTTCAGATCCAAAACACATCAAGTGTTAAATACTGAAATATGGAACTATTAATACAACTCATGAAAAACACACCACCCTCTTCATCAGGTCCACCTTCTAGTACCGGGTCGTCCTCTTCATCAGGTCCACCTTCTAGTACCGGGTTGTCCTCTTCATCAGGTCCACCTTCTAGTACCGGGTTGTCCTCTTCATCAGGACCGCCTTCTAGTACCGGGTCTTCCTCTTCATCAGGTCTACCTTCTAGTACCGGGTCCTCCTCTTCATCAGGTCCACCTTCTAGTACCGGGTCCTCCTCTTCATCAGGTCTACCTTCTAGTACCGGGTCGTCCTCTTCATCAGGACCACCTTCTAGTGCCGAGTCCTCCTCTTCATCGGGTCCGCCTTCTAGTAACGGGTCGTCCTCTTTACCAGGTCCACCTTCTAGTACCGGGTCGTCCTCTTCATCAGGTCCGCCTTCTAGTGCCGAGTCCTTCTCTTCATCAGGTCCGCCTTCTCGTACCGGGTCCTCCTCTTCTTCAGGTCCGCCTTCTAGTACCGGATCCTCCTCTTCATCAGGACCGCCTTCTAGTATCGGATCCTCCTCTTCATCAGGACCACCTTCTAGAACTGGGTCCTCGTCTTCATCAGGTCCGCCGTCTAGTATCGTTCCTCCTCTTCATCAGGACCACCTTCTAGAACCGGGTCCTCGTCTTCATCAGGTCCGCCTTCTAGTATTGTTCCTCCTCTTCATCAGGACCATCTTCTAGTATCGGGTCCTCCTCTTCATCAGGACCGTCTTCTAGTATCGGATCCTCCTCTTCATCAGGACCACCTTCTAGAACCGGGTCCTTGTCTTCATCAGGACCACCTTCTAGAACCGGGTCCTCGTCTTCATCAGGTCCGCCTTCTAGTATTGTTCCTCCTCTTCATCAGGACCATCTTCTAGTATCGGGTCCTCCTCTTCATCAGGACCATCTTCTAGTATCGGGTCCTCCTCTTCATCAGGACCATCTTCTAGTATCGGGTCCTCCTCTTCATCAGGACCATCTTCTAGTATCGGGTCCTCCTCTTCATCAGGACCGTCTTCTAGTATAGGATCCTCCTCTTCATCAGGACCGCCTTCTGATACCGGGTCGTACTAGAAGGTCGGACCTTTTTAAACCATTGGTGGACTGACTGAGATCTGGTGGCTGTGGAGGCCGTTGGAGTCCAGTGAACTCATCGTCATGTTCTAGAAAGCAGGTGGAGATGATCTGAGCTTTGTGACATGGACATTATCCTGCTGGAAGTAGCATCAGAAGATGCTCCACTGTGGTCATAAAGGGATGGACATGGTCAGCAACAATACTCAGGTAGGCTGTGAGAGGCACAAACATGCAATGACTGCATGTAGATCCTTCTCAGAGCTGCAGCTAGTGATGTTACGCTGGCTTTAATTGTGTTTTTATGGTAGATGGTGCTCTGGTTCCCAGGGTGTGCGGCTGGAACTTTGGGGGTGGGTACTGGCCCACGCTGGGTGGTTGTCTGGGAGGGCCTGGTCCTCCCGGGCATGGTGTGGGCCCTATGCCTTGGTGTGGGGGTCATGGTGTCTGGTGGCTGGTGCCTGGTGGGGTCGGTGGCTGTTGATCTTGACCCGCCAGGGCCTGTACCCCGTGACTGTGGCCTTCCTCTGCCACCCTCTGGGTGGGACCGGGGTGGTATTCGTGGTGGGGTGACTTGGATTCATGCTCCAGGATTGCTGCTGATTAACCGGGTCTGTGGGCCCCCCTGGTCTGCCGCTTGCCTCTGTAGAGGCGAGGTCACATCTGCTGGATCACACGCGTCTCTGATCCTCCTTCTTCCGCATCCTCTGCATGCTGACACAGCACTGAGGTGTCCAGTGGGTTTATACACTAAGAGATGCTTTGGTTCAGGTGTTTCTGCTTCTTTGGTTGCTGTTGTGATACATGTTGTTGTTGTTGTCTTGGTTATTTTTATTGGAACTCCTGATGATTGTCTGCTTAGTTTACCCTTAAAAGCTATAAAGGATTTTTTATGTTGTGTTTCTGTACAGGTGTAGCAGCTGGTTGTCTGCTGTTAGGTTGGACTGAAGCTCGTTGCCTCTATCTACTGGATCTTTGTCTCCTTTTTTCTACTTTCCTTATTATTTCTCTTCATTACTGTCCTTTTTTTCTGTCCCTCCAGTCTGGTGCAGCAAGATTACATAAATTCTATAATACCAAATAAATAAGATAAACTAATATATTTAAAGAAAGAAAGAAAGAAAAAAATGTGATTATCTGATTAAGAGGAGCCTTATACCCATCAAGCTCCTCGCAAATTTGTTCAGTACAACACAGCAGCCAGACCATCACTCTGCCACCACCATGCTGGACAGGAAGGGGTAAAAAAAAAATAATAAAGTTGTGTTTTTAATAAAGAAATTGTGTTTAGTTGTGTATTTGTGTCAGCTGAGATGCTGACACAAATACTGATTTCATATCCTCACTGAGATGGAGAACTGACTTACTTTTAGCCATATTGTTAAAATTTGATGGTAAAACTAACTGAATTGCCGAATAGCTTGATGTTTTTACTTTTATTGTTTATTTAATTGATGTTTTTACTGCACTGGGCAGCTGCTTGCAGTATTTATGTCATATTTACATGCTTCCACACAGAATTAACCAAAAAGAAGAGAGGACTAACCCTCAAAAGTTTGGCATAAATGCATAAACATGAATAAAGGTCCAGTTATTGTAAGTGCTCTGACCTTCGGGCTCTGTGTTGCACATTTGGACGAGTGCCATGTGCATGAAAACATGAGGGAACCTGGCAGCAGGAAGAAGAGCTGCTTTGTTTGTTGTGTTTGAGTGAACAACAGGAAACAAGCAGCATGTGTAACAGCTGAACCAGAACCGGCCGAGGACGTGCAACGACATGCAGCCGAGCGCGAAACAAGCCTCAACTTTATAGATTTCTACCTTGTTCCCATGACAACACAGAACTCCTACAGGAAGATTGTTTTATAGTAAGCGGGTCCATGAGGAAACCTGACCAGTCCTGATTCTTTAGGCGTGATCTTCAGTGTTTGTTGCTGAGCGTCACAGTAGAAACACAAACTACTGAAAACGCTGTTTTCATGGAACATCTCTAACATATCTTGGCTGACAAATATCAGACATTCACTCCAAACTATGGTCCAACTATGGAAGAAAGAGGAGCAAGAGTTAGATGGAAAACACATGCTATTACATTAAAAAGTAAACTATATAAATGAGTGTACTTCCTAGGTTTTTGTATTTATTTAGGATTCTCCCTGGTCATGTTCCTCAGTCTTTCTTTAAGCAACTAAAAAGTTTAATAACTAAATTTCTATGGTGGGGCAAGTCAGCTACAATAAAACTGAAAGTCCCCTGTCTGAGCCCATGAGAGGGAAGAGTTGGTCTCCCTGATTTCTATTTATGCTGATTAGCAGCACAATCAATGGTCATACGGGCAAACCAGCAGACAGAACCTTCCCTCTTGTTACAAATGGAGCAACCTAGGGTTAGCAGACATCACTCTGGCCTTTTTTTCCAGGGGTGCAAATTTTGGTCTGATATTAGGAAAAAGACTAAAAACCTTCAAACAATATATGCAGTTACCCCTTTCTGCTAACCCGGCTCTAACTGAGATATTAAAGTACGAATCCTGCTTATTATGGTATAGCAAAGGTATTCAGACATTTGGTGACCTATTTGATGATGGGCTGTTATTTTCCTTTGAACATTTAAGGTCACCAACAGGTAGAGATTATAACAGAGTCCAGCAAGGAGGCAAACTGTCTTTATATCCGTTGGAATGGGACACGTATATAGTGGGTAAAGATGTAAAGAAATTTGTACAAAATGTTACTCGAGGTTTTTGGAAAGCAATTCGTTTGAGATGTGACGTTCGTGAACGAATCGATTCTTTTGAACGGCTCTTTTTAATGAACAATGGGAACTGAGTCACAGCTGTGAGCTGTTCATTTGCGAGCAGTTCTTTTTATAAACAAATTTTCCACACTCCCTTCATCACATTTGTGACTTGATAGAAGTCCGATGTCCAACACGCTCCATTCATGTGAAGCACTGATGGGCAAAGAGTATTGTTTGGAAACAAATACTGTGAGTTCTCTCCAAAACATTTACTAGAATTTGCACTGACTGCTCAGGTTTATCCTTTTTTATCTATATTTTTCCTATAATTTTTTTAATCTTGTATAGTAGATTTTATATAGGTACATATTAAGATCCGGCTCCCTTTAAAAAGCCATAAATCCCATCGCTACAATTCTTCAAAAGAGTCAGCCATTTCCTTTAAACCGTCGCCACTGAAACGACGCTACAAAATTACCTGCTTCTACTACTGATGGGCGGGTCTAGAAATTTTAACTGATGGGCGGGTCTAGAAATTTTTACTGATGGGCGGGTCTAGAAATTTTCACTGATGGGCGGGGCTAGAAATTTTCACTGATGGGCGGGTCTAGAAATTTTTACTGATGGGCGGGGCTAGAAATTTTCACTGATGGGCGGGTCTAGAAATTTTTACTGATGGGCGGGGCTAGAAATTTTCACTGATGGGCGGGTCTAGAAATTTTTACTGATGGGCGGGGCTAGAAATTTTCACTGATGGGCGGGTCTAGAAATTTTTACTGATGGGCGGGGCTAGAAATTTTCACTGATGGGCGGGTCTAGAAATTTTTACTGATGGGCGGGTCTAGAAATTTTTACTGATGGACGGGTCTAGAAATTGTCACTGATGGGCGGAGCTAGAAATTTTCACTGATGGGCGGGGCAGGTCATGAATACGCTGGTTCGATGCGCGTAACCTGCCATCTCACGTCATTTCCTGTTGCCAGTTCCAGTCTGATCTCAAGCACATTTTCCCGGCTGAATAAAATCAGCCGTCCAGTGCATATTTAGCATGTATTCAGTAACGGCGGGCGGGTTGTGGAAATTGGTTTGGTTGTGCGGGGGGTCGGGGTGGGCATGATTATTTTATATATGCGGCAGCCGCGGGTCGTAAAAACCTGACCCACGCATCATTAACGTTCACACGCTTCGTTCTAGTGACGCGGCTCCAAAGATAGTTTCTTATTAACCATTTAAACACCTAGACATTTTTTTCTTTTTATTCATTTTTTTCTTTTTGTTATGCACCATATTTTCTAGACTATGAGTTGTACTTTTTTAACATTGTGTAATTAAATAGGCATTTAAAAAAATTTTACTAATTAAATATTTGGCAGTTTTTATAGAAATTTAAATCATTTAGCCTTCATGTCTGTCTGAAGTCTTTCCATGGACTCTAAAGGCCGATCAGCCTGTCAGAGGAGAACAAACAGCTGGTGTCAGGAAGGCCGGCAGGGTGAAATCTGGCTGCACAGAAACAAGAACATCAGAAGGCAGAGGAGTGAAGAGGACTCGTAGGAGGTGTAGTCCTTGTCTGTGTTGTTTTGTCCTGAAAGCAGACGATGTAGGCCAGCAGCCGATGAACTGCAGTCACATTATCTCTGAACAAAACCAGGTCATTTCACAGCGGGATCGTAGCATCCCAAGTGACGCACGGATCCAGCTCCGTGTGACGGTGATGCATGGAAGCGCCTCGGATCGGCTCCGTGGGTTTGTTGGTGTAACAAGCTGATGCATCCGAGCATCAGCTGAGAGAAGGAAGCTCTGATAAAGCTGCTGTTGTTCCAGAGCGCCCAGCACACCAGCAGCATAACCTGACGGGGACTCGTCCAGCAGGCCCGAACAGGCCCAAGGTCAGGAGGTCATGCGAGCAGGTGCCGCCTGATTTCAGTAAATCACACGTTTGTTTTCATGTTGAAAAGAACAAATCAGAGAAAACGTCAGGCACAAATCAGGATAATGGTGATGTTGATGCTCAGGAAGCCAAGAGGTTTAACTTTAGCAGCTCCTCACAGCTGCATCAGTGGTTCTCTAACGGGGGTGCACCTATTTGTTAAAATAAATATATAATAAAAAAGATCTACTACATCCCAGTATCACCTGTCAATCACTTTTCACTTAGAAAAACTTAGAAAACTTAGAAAAAGCAGCTAAAACACAGAGTCAAAAGAAGGCGAAAGAGACATCAGCTTTTCAGTGAAAACGTTTAATTTTTGCCCATAAGCTGTAAGCAGTCCACGTCATCCCAGATAGAAAACATGTTTGGCTCAAATTTGGTCCAAATGATCACAAAGTTGTTTGGTCCAAAAAGAAAGATATAATCTCTCCACAGGTTAACCCTAAAAATCGGTCAGTTTTCACCTGAAACTGGTGAATAAAAGACGTGTTGTGGAACAAATATTTCACTGCAGCCTTGCTGATGTAAGAGCAGCATCATCTGCATCTGGAAAGTACGGCACAGAAGATTTACATCTGGTAAGCGTTTACCAGGCGTCTAACCTGGAATGCTAAACATCATTCACCTCTCATCTTGGAGGGGAGAATAAAATATCGATTTATTTGTTGCATCCCACCGACGAGACGTCTGCTACCAGTGGGGGTGGAAGGACAGATCAGCTGTCCATAAGCTGCAGAGAAACCTGAAAATGCCCATAAAAGGTCACGAGACTGAAGAACCGTGTGCAGAGATGAAGAAAATAAACATAATACCAAAAGAATAAATTAAAAAAATGATAAAGACGTGCACTGAAACCTGTTTGTCCTCGTTTTTATGAAGTGATAACTTGGTTATAAACAATCCCACAGTGAGATTCAGATCATATAAAAGCAGTTTTATGTACAAACAGGTCATCAATCACACCTGAACCTGGACATCAGCCTGCAGCCTGGACCCCTGAAAGCATCATGACCTTGTGATGCTATTAGAGGAAAGTGGTGAACGGTAGAATAAATGTTAAGGCTCCCATATTTTGCAAAATTCACTTTCTGTCATGTGTGTCCTCATAGCCTGTATGAGGCCCAAAAATGAGAAAATTCTGTCTCCCCTCTCTCTTTCTTGCTCCACTTTTTAGCGAATGTGTGCTCAAACGGGTGAGTTTGAGATCTTTCCCTTTGTGACCTCATGAAGGGAAATAACCCCTCCCCCCGGTAGTGGTTACGTCACTGACCCGCCCCCCGGCTCACTGAGCCCACCCTCAGAAGTCACCAAGCGGGCGCCAGCCAGAGAGGGGCGTGGCCAGGCTCCGCTCAGGAACATTTAAAGGTTCAGACACAAACAGCCCGTTCTCTGCAGAGCCACTAGAGCCACATCTGGAGCAGCTGAAATGAAGGACAAGGCTGAATTTGGGGAAATAAACTTTGCAATCAATGTTGTTGGACGTTTGACACCGTCATGAAATTCTTATAAGTATAATGGGTATAAGTATAAAAAAGTATAATATGGGCCCTTTAACACAGAGATTAATCTAGGGGTTTTATTTTTAACGCATAAACAACAGTTACTACTCACACCATAAAAATCTGAATTTGGCATCATCTCGGAGCTTGTAGGGGGGGTTTGTCAGCTGTGACCCGAATCCACCACAAACCACGTTATTTATGGAGATTCTGTCAAGCCTTACACGAAGCATCGATGTTACCACACTGGTATCGATCGATGTCGGAACAAACTGATATTACTGATATTTGGATTAATTCGCCCACCACAGTTAAGAAGAAATTTGTTTTTTGGTGAATGAGGCCCCTTGAGTTGCTGCCATGTGATTGGCTGATTAGATATTTGTTCTAACAGTTGAAGACATAGACGGTGAATTCTGGGCATGAATGTCTGCAGTGAGTTTTCATTTAGTTGATCAGAAAAACAAAACAAACACCAGTATATTTATTTTTAAACGGCAGAGCGGTTTCATGACTGTATGAATATCTATGCAGGTATTTTAATGAGATGCTTCAGCCTGAGGAGGCAGCTCCTCTCAGCTTCAGAAACACATTTTAATGCGTCCTCACAGAATTGGTTTTATATTAGAATAAAACCCAGATGAAGTAAATATAGAATTTATTCTTCTGAAACCTCCAGAGGCTCTGTTAACATGACCTGAAGATGCCTGCTCGTTCACAAGCAGACCTCACCCTCCTGGAAGCCCAGCGTTGCCTCGCAGTGAGTTTACTACAGATGAAATGAGGGCTTAGTGATGGCGGTGGTGGAGGGGCGGAGGCGTGCTGGAGGGTTGTATCGGGCCGGGATCGGAGCTGCATCCCCTGCAGCAGTGGGCAGAGCTGGTATCCTGCCCTGTTTTCATTCCAGCCGTCCTCTCGGGGACCAGCTCCGGTGGAAATGGTTTAGCCCCAGGTGGTGGTGGAGGTGGAGGTGGAGGTGGATGAGAAATCCATATTTTCAGCTAAACAGGAAAATCTGTCTGGATGTTCCCCTACAGATTCACCAGCAGAGATAAAAACCAGACGTGTGCAGCTCAGAGACAAAAGGTTGGCAGTTTGTCTTGCTCTTTGTGACTTTTCAGGCAGGAAATAACTTTTTCATCCAGAAAAACGACTGAAGGAGCAGGGGAACATACGCTTCCAGAGAGATCATATTTCATGTGGAAAAAGCAACATATTCCAGCATCCAAAGCTCCTGCAGCTCCAAGCAGGGCTGGAAGAAGAAGTGATTTACGGTGAGGAACATAACTCTGCTCCTCCGAGCCAGGCGAGCACAGATATAAACATCATGAACTCCACAGTAAAAACAAACGGACGGTGAAGTCGGGCACGAAACCTCGGCCGCATTCTTTCCCAATGAATTTTTCATCTGCTTGGAGGCTTTTGTCTCAGTTTCTGATGAATTTCAGCTCAGCATCAACATGAGGAGGTGAAAGCTGCTTCCATCACGCTCAGCTTTAAATTCTCAGGAAGAAATCAGACAAATTTTCATGACTGTTAAAATCTTTCGGTGTTTCATCATCAGGAAACTCGAGTTAAAGAGATTTTTTAATCTCAATGAGTCCTGGTCCATTTTCCTGGTAACATAAAGTTTAAATAAACATTAAAAAAATAATAATAATAACAGGAAAAGGACTTTTTTTTATACAACATTTCAAGTTGGAGGGTTTTGGTGACTCAGTGTGTTTGTGGTCTACTGGGAGCAGTGCTGGTTTCCAGTCTAACTGCTGCAGGAATCGTGACCTGTGATAGATCCTTCACATGTTTGCTGCACCATAGTGACGAGTCTCTGAGAGCAGATGCTGTGTATGAACAAGAAGAACCGATTTCTGTCTAAAAGAGGCGAATCTTCAGAGAGGGCGGGGCTTTATTTTGATGGACACACCAGGCAGTCAATTACATACGAGGAAAGATGAGGCTCATACCACTGTGTAAAGAAAGACGGGCCTCTTAAAGTCCATTTATCTCAACGCAGACGACGGACATGCAGAAGGACGGACAGTTTCGTCCGTCTCTGCGTACATAATCTGGTCCGTTTTCAGGAAGCATAGCTATCCGCCCCTTGATGCAGAAGATGGACCAATACTACCAGAAGTCATGGGGGCAGTGCTGAGCAGAATAGCTGACATCACCAGCGAAAGAAACAAACCAGAGAAGAAGAAGAGGATCAGGACGGGAACAAAAAAGCAGAAGAAGAATGAAGACGAGAACAACTGTAGAAATTGTGCGAGCTTATGAATAAAGACTGTAAGTGAGTGTTTAGGGCGTGTTGGGCGGTTGGAAACAACGTCATAGCGACGCGTTACCGCCACTAAACGGTGTCTGAAACAGACGTCGCCTCGCAGGAGTGAACTCTGAACTCAGCACTGCCCCCTAGTGGAGGAACTGACTAAACATGGCAACTAAAACACGCATGGAAGTATGAGGACGGTGACGTGTGACAACATTTGAAAACATTGCTATGTTTACGGAGCAGAAGCAGAAATGGGCCTTTAGAGGACAGGGAGTCTACTGGTACAGACCAGGTCCATAGAGCTGGAAACCAGATTCATTACAAGTTTGTCAGGAAAAAATGGAGAAATTAGCTTATTTAAAGAGTAATGCTGTTCAGACTTCATCTTTATTTACTTGTGTGGTTCTGTCTTCAGTTGTTTCTTTAAAGGTTTGATTAAAATATTAAACATAATGATATTTTCTGATGAAAAATACACGCAAATATGGCTCTTGTAACAAAATAACACACACACACAAAAACAAATGCTTACCAACAAACAAACCCCTCATAATTGCAAAATTAGAACAAAGTAGAAGAGTGAAGCTAAATGAAGAGCCATGTTGGGCCGAAAGAGCCGACTCTTTAAAAAGAAAAATATATAAATACAGAAACAAACGTCCTTTTATGGAGATGACGATATTAATTATCCCGTTATATTGAGAAAACAGTCCTCAAAATCACGAGATAAGAAAATTTAATTATCTCAATATAAGTGAAAAAAGAATAATAATCAATCATGGCCGTGCTCAGCTTCCGTAGGGAGGACAGCTCAGGTCTGACATGTCCGGGGTGTGTTAGTCCTCCTGTCCACCAGGAGGCAGCACTCATCTCAGCTTTTGCTGGATTTTGGTCACTCCTACAACTTCCTCCTCTTCCTCAGCAACCAAATGTGTCACGTTGTCATGTGATTTGTTGATTGGTTGATGTGGTGCAACCTTAAATCAGACATGTGATCAGTATGCGCTGGCTTGTCCGTTGCCCCGAGAGATAGAAATACACAAAATTCTTGCATCTTTAAATCTAAAAACAGAAAACTACAGAGAAATTAAACAAATCTGAACTGAAACAACTGAAGGAAAAGGCACAGATGTGTCCGCTTTGCAGCAGAAAGCAGGGTTTCATAGAGCTGGACTCCTGTTAAACGTGCTGCTATGAAAAGTGAAGGACTCGCTGTAACTACTGTGTGCCTGCCATTCAGATTAACTCTGACTGCAGGAGGAGGGGGGCACTGAGATGAAACCACTCCGGATGGCTGAGAGCGGAAACTGGATATAATTCCAGACCACATGTCTGGCTGTGTTTGGGCTGAAGTTTGTTTGAGGAAAAGAGTCAGATGTAGTTTAAATGGAAGACTTCTGGGTGATGTACTCATTCTGGAGGTCCTCAGCCCC
Source organism: Melanotaenia boesemani (assembly GCF_017639745.1). Lineage (NCBI taxonomy): Eukaryota > Metazoa > Chordata > Actinopteri > Atheriniformes > Melanotaeniidae > Melanotaenia > Melanotaenia boesemani. Next base: position 32,475,355 of record NC_055698.1, on the reverse strand, counting down.
TTTGCTCTAAATATAAAGCTGTTCTGTCCTTAGGACTTGATTTGTGCTGAGGTTTCCTCTGGGGAACATCACATTCATCACTGTGTGCCAACAATCCCAGCATTGTACTTTGAAGACTGAATATTCCACCAGCGCCAAAACAAACTTTGGAAAACAGCGCATCAACTGTTGTTGAGAAGTTAGGAAATATTCAGTTTCTCAGGGAATCGGAACATGATCGTGGTGGCGTTAGGACGAAATGAGTCAAGGTGAGGTCTTCCTTCTCCACGCCTGCAGTGAACCATTTTTCTGGTCAGTACAACAACAAATCCGAAGAAATCAGACGCGTTGGTGTTAAAGCAGCTCTACGTAACTTTCCAACCTCCAGTGACATTTATGTTTTGTTCATTGCCCTGCAGCGTCCCGAGGATTAGAAACCACGCTTAGCAACTTTCGTCCGTTCCCAGCGCATCACAGCCGAGTCTCACTTTAAACTCCGCATCACATGCTAGCAACTGGATAGCAAAACACTGGCCATGAATGAGCACAATGGCTGACTCATCAAAGAAATCCAAGAGGACATTATCGGAGGATGAGAGGAAAAGAAAGAGAAAGTGTCGACATCAGGCTGACTGACACATATTTGAACAGTTCCAACATTTCAGATGTTGAAATGGAGACATTTTACCATTTCATGGAAATTAATTGGAACTACTTTTTCCAGACGTGTTGCAGGCATCAGATTCTAAATTAGCTCATGTTTTCCATGAAATGAAATGTCTCGTTTTAACATCTGATATGTTTATCTTCTACTGGGAATAAAATAGCTGGATGAGATTATTGTATTCTGTTTTTATTTAGATTTTCCACAGACACACAGCTTATTTGAAATTAGGATTATATGAATCATCTAAAAGGGTAAAATTTTAAAGTATAAAACATTAAGACGGGACTGATTTGTAAAATATAACTGGGTGGCTGATCTGTAGGTGTGTTCATCACGTCTAAATGATGCTATCTGTAGCTTACATTAGCCTGGGTGGAGCACATGTGTTTATAAACACACTCCTACAGCTGGTTTATGTCATGTGTTTGCTGTGCTGCAGACATGTTAAACAGCAGAGATGCTCCTCATCTCACCGTGTCTCATCATGTCTCATGCAGCAAACACCAACCCAGACGTGAACCAGCGCTCGCTGTGCTGTTCAGCCACAGATCCCGGGCAGAGCGCCGCATCCTGACAGCAATCTGAGCCGTCACGGCTTCTTCTCCAGACCCACAATTAGATTTGTAGCTCTGGATTTGAGCAATGCACCAGCCAGACTACACCCTGCTATGAGTTCATCAAGAAACAACCCACACTGCAGCCATTTATCTCAGTCAGGAGGGTATGCAGGAAACCAATCCATACCAGAGGCACACAGAGACCCCGGCAGCAAACGCTCACATTGTATCACTGATTTTCCTTCCTCGCTCTTGTATGGGCCGAGGCCTTTTGGGAGGACTGGGCTTTGTCTCAGTTCTGTTTTGGTAGGATTAAGCTGAGAAAACATTAACACACAGGTAAGACCGGAGGGAACACGAGTGCTGAATGAATAAAGTGGAGAGTGCACAGTGCAGAAAAAGAAGCTAAAAGTAGGTCAGCTGGCAGGAAACGATGAGTAAAAGCACCACCGGAGGAGGCGAAAGTCAGGAGCTCCTCATAAAGTCCTGCTCGCTGTGTCTGCAGCGTTTTCCAAAGCCAGAGGCTGTCCACCAACATGTGGAGTAGGGGGGGTCGCTGCCTGGTTTAGATCCCTCACTTCCCAGAATTCCCACCCGCATCGCCCCACCCGCAGAGCACAAAAGGATGGATGGATCCTCTCCATAAATAACCAACAGAGCGAAGCCAAAACCACCATGTTTTTCTCTCCATGCTTTGTTTTGAAGCCCCGAACCAAAAATCGTGCTGGATCCATCACACGACCCCACAACACTGGCACACATTGGATTAAAGGAAAAATGGAAGCAGGAAAACTGAAAAACAGACAGAGAGCGTGAGATTGAACTGACGTGTCTGTACATGAAATTAGAAACAGAATCGAGTCTGAGTGTCTGAAACTGAAATTATTGTCAGTAAAAAGAGGATTTATTATTGTAGTTTGCATCATATTTATCTGGACGAGCATTTTCTTTAGCTGCTGCTGAAGTCAGGTCTGCCTCCTCGTCCCTCTCCTACGGTGTCCTACCAGGGTCTCTGCATGCTTTAACCTCTTTCACAACATTTATCATCACTTCTATGCTGATGACATTCAGTTATATTTTTAATTCAAACCTCATGAAGGTTCAGATCTGACTCAGGTGCTTAGATTCAAGATTAACCCTTTACTGAGCAGTGATTGTAAATTTAACACTTAGACACTAAGAGCATTATTTTGATACTAGAAAATATTGCAAGACTTTAAAATGGTGTCAAACTTATATTAGTTCATTTAGTAATAACATATAAATCCCAAAACCTCTTGATTATTTCCTCTTTCTTTTGGTGACTGCATTACAAGTACATTACTAAGATGTTTACATTTAATAAAATAACCTTTTAGAAAACATTACAAACAACCTGAAATTTCTGGAGACAAATAAGTGAAGTTTCAACAATATTTTGCCCTATTTTATTATTATTTACACATTTATTATCCCAATAGATCACTAAACATTTAATTCCAGATATCCTAAAGTGAAAAATCCAATATTTCACTTGATGTTCAGACAAACTTTTCAAGATCTAGACATTATTTTAAAAGTACAATTTCATAATTGAATTTTGTGTGCAACAATGCGATTAACCACGATTAATCACAGAAAAGCGTGTGATTAATCACGATTTCTTTTAAACCCTTATGATTTTTCAGATTGTTCAGGAGGCTTGCATCTTGTCAGAAAATGTTTGGCTGACAGTTTTCTTCAACTTAATGAGGAGAAAACTCAAGTCTTTGTCTGCTGACAGATTTTTACCTAACATAGACGAGACTCTCAGCTCATTTGTTAAAGCCTGAGTTAGGAACCTCGGGGGGAACTCTTTGGATGTTTTATCATTTAAAAAAATATCACCAACCTGAGTCACAGTGAGTCTCGCTCCGATCGTACATGTTGTTAGTTTATCTCCTCTACATTTCACCCTGTTGGTAGCTCAGCTGCTTGGCCTTCCCATCCACTGCAGAGTACATGCAGATCTCCAAGAAGCAGCTGAAAGCCATCTTTTAAAACTTCCTGTTTCTGCTTATCAAAGTCAAAGTCAGCTTTATTGTCACATCTGCAGCATGTACAAGAGAGAACTGAAATGATGGCTCTCTCAAACCTCGGTGTGATGAAATAAAAAATTATAAGCCAAGAAACAAAACGAACAAGTTCTATCACCTAAGTAAATAAAACAGGACAACAGACAGACGAGGCAGACGTCGTTTATATGTTTATGGTTATAAAGCAGCAGCAGACTGAGTTAGCTTCTGGTTAAACTGGTTAAAGTGGCTGTGTGCTTGTTCCTGAGGGGGTAAAAAGTTCAGGTGTTGTTGGGGGGCGTCGGAGTCCAGGGAAGGGGCAGAGCAGGAAGAGAGCCCAGCATCCTGACAGCCTGGTGGACCAAGCAGTTGGATCAATATGTAAACTGGAAGGGGTCCAGGGAGGGTGGGAGGACAGACTTTGTGGGTCAACACTAGCCGTTCAAAGCACCTCATAAGAATGGGAGTGAGGCCTACTGGACGAAAGTCGTGAACACAGGAGGGGACGACTTCTCTGGACAGGGATGATGGAGGTGGTTTAAAGTACGTGGGGACGAGCGAGATGTTGAAGATGTCCGAGACAACATCTGTGATATTGTGGAACACTTCATAATTTTTGCTGTTAAAAAAAATATTTTTCTTTCTAAAACGTCTAGGTTTGAGATTGATAGATTGATTTTTTTTTCTTACATTCCTGAAAGCTGCAGATAAAATCAGAGTTTCTGGACGAGTAGAGCTCTTCACAGTCTGAAGCTTTGTCAACAACAAGCAGGAATGTGAGAGGCTGCACGTAAAGAACAAACCACCATCCTTCCTGGAATCAAACTAGAGAACAGGTCAGCAGGAGGGTGGTTCCACCATCACCCCTCCATCCTCCTGGTGGGGGCTGGGTCGTCTGTTTTTTATGACAAACAACACAGAGTTTGTAATTCAGGTTCAGAAATGTTTAAATTTTAAAAACTTTAAAAAAAACTCAGCGATGTCTGAGGACTGGTCATCCTTGCCATCCAGTGGTGGTTTCTGTCCTCCACCCTGAGTTCTCCAGACTCCCTGAATCTTTCCCCAACATTCTGTTCTGTCGATGCTGAAAGACCAAAGTTCTTTACAATCTGCTGTTTGGAAACATTTGATGAACCTATTGATGAAGTTTGGCCCAAAGTGGAGAGAAAAGAGAGCCTGTCCTTAAGTGGAAAAACTAAACCTTTTATGAATGCTGCTTTTATACCCACGCCTGGCACCCTCACCTGTTACCAGTTAATCTGCTGGTTGGAGAATCTTCCAGAACCATGTTACTGGAACCATGGGTCTGTACACTACTGTCACTAGTATTTTGTGTATACTTTAATCTTTATTGTTGTTTGTATAAGTGTGATATTTGATCTTTGTCCAGGGACGCAGATGAAAACAGCTGATTCTGGCACATATGAAGTAATGTTAATGTACATGTCCCTGCAAAAATAAACCGATGAACAGTGAGGAAGTAAATATGAACATGAATAATAACAGTGTAAATAAATAAATAAATAAAAGTTAGTAATAATACTGAAAATTAAAAATAAAGTAAGTAAATAAAAAAATTATCATTTAAATAAAAGAGTAAGATTCAAACAAGGGAAAAATTAAATAAACGGGTATAATAAGTTAAATTAAAACGGTTGAAAATGGCACAATTTATCTCACATTTGAAAAACCTTTTTGTGTGTGTGTGTGTAATTCATTAGGATAGTACTTAATTTACTGAACCATTTATGTATTTCTGTATTTATTTCTAATTTTTTGGTCCTCATGAATGTGAATGATCACACGTCATTTATGAATAAATCCTCATCTTTACTGTCCTTAAATCCCAGCGGCAGCTCTGTGGTGGCCTCCATCTTGGCTCATCTTATTTCACCCCCACAGTGCGTCCTGGCATGAGTGGCCTGATTAAAGCTCACACACCTATCAGACACGGCGTGGAGGGTCAATACGCTGTCTGTCACCTCTTCAGCTCCGACCTCATCACTGCTCCAAGCAGGCGGCGAGCAGCTTACAGCTCAAGCATGAGAGTCGACTTCATCATCACCTTCCAGAGCCCGGCGACCCCCCCAGCAAAGATCCAGTCGCCTCCATCCACAGTAGACATCTGACTCCATTTGTTTTGTTGCTGCGTGTTGACTGAGAGGCAGCTGAACATCCCATCATTTATCAGTTCACTGATCAGCCATTTACCCCACAAATAGGGCCGATGGAGACAAAAGAAAGAACCAGTATGAACCAGCTGTCAGTATGGTGTCCAGTAAGGTTCACATTAGTGGGCACATCGATCCAAATATCCATAAAAATGATGGTGTTGATATTGATCGAGGCCAGTTTAATAAGATCGGTACTTTAGTTGTGTTTTGCTCTACGTCCAGACGGAAGTGATGTTCATGCTTTAAATGAACCAGTTCCAAGTTCGGTTCATTTAAATTTCTTTAGGTTAGAAGTTAAAAATGAAAGACTGAACTTGGGGAAAAAAATAAATTATGTTGTGTCTTGCAATGACCTTTGTCCTTGTGTGGACGCAGGACAAAAATAACCTTCACAGAGTAACAGAAGGTCATTTTTTGTTAAACGGGTATTTCAGCTTCGGCTTTCCGTAAATATTAAAGCAAGAAACAGAAATCTGCAAAGTGTAGAAATATTAGAAATAGATGTCTTCTTCCACTGGACAGATGCCGACGTTCTGACTTGTTTCATACATGCAGGCGGGAATAATTAACACAGAAGTTATGGATTCAATTTTCAGACAGTACGTAATATTCCTGTAAACGTTTTTGTCAACCTGTTTAAATTGTCTCCACATTGGTTCATCAGCTGTCATTGACGTTATAAATAAATCACAAATAGTTTTGGCTCAGGTTGCATACTGCTTTTCCATAACAGTTGGAATATATACACATATATATACATATACATATATACATATATATACACACATACATATATATATATACACACACACACATATATATATATATATATATAAAATCAAGACCTTAAAAAAGTATATCACATTTGTGCCGCCCTTTTCCTGCTCAGGAAGGGGCACCCGTCTAAACTATTCTAGACCCGCCCCTGCACATCTGAGGTATATGCTCAGACTGTGTTCAGAGCAACTTGCTCCTATTTTAACTCACCTGTATAACATGTCACTTAGAAACTGCACTGTTCCACTTAGCTTTAAAAAGTCTGTCATAACACCAGTGCCTTAGAAGACACCGGTGCCATGTCTTAATGACTATCAGCCAGTGGCCTTAACGTCTGTTTTAATGAAAACCTTTGAGCGACTGGTGTTGGACTATATTAAAGGACAGGTTCCTGTGTCTGTGGACCCACTGCAGTTTGCTTACAGACAAAACAAGAGCATTGAAGACACCATTTGTTTTGTTCTGAACTCTGTATATGAACATTTGGATAACAGAAAATCTCATGCATGGATGCTTTTTATAGACTACAGTTCTGCTTTTAACTCTGGTTCCTGTGAAGCTCATTCAGAAACTGAAAACTCTTGGACTTGGTGATGTCATTTGCAAATGGATTTTAAACTTTTAACTTGCAGACTACAGAAGGTCAAAATGAATGGTTGTGTCTCTGATGAATTTTGCGTAACCACTGGCTCCCCACAAGGTTGTATTTTAAGTCCTTTGCTTTTCACTTTGTACACATACGACTGTGCTGCTACTCAGCCTAACAACCTGATTGCCAAGTATGCAGACGACACCACTGCTATCGGTCTGATGAGGTCAAAGGCTGAATCACATTACAGAGCAGAGATAGAAAATGTTTGCTGGAGAGAAGAAAACAACCTTCTAAAACCTGTGAACTGGTTATTGATTTTAGTTGGTGTAAGAACAAAGTGCCTGTTGTCATTTATGATTCTGAGGTACGAATGGTTGATAAATGTAAGTTTTTGGATGTCACTCTCTCCAAAGATCTGAGCTGGCAGTCAAACACTAGTAACATTGCTAAAAAGGCTCGCCAATGTCTCTTCTTTTCACAGAAATTAAAAGAAAAACTTTAAACAGAGTGGTTCGCTCTGCTCACAGGACAGTAGGCTGTGACCTACCAGTCCTGGAGGTCATATACAAATCTAGACTTTTAACAAGAGCTTTACAGATCATCAGTGATCCCTCTGGCCACCCTGCTGCAGAGATGTTCGACCTCCTGCCGTCAAGGAAACAATATCGTGCTATTAAATGCACCACATCTCGTCGTACTAAAAGTTTTTTCCACAAGCTGTCATGACTTTGAACAATGCACGTTGAAATACCTCAGACATGCATTTTACTGTTTTAGTTACTTCCCTTACTGCTATTTATACAGTGTTTTAGGATGTGTCCATGTGTTGTATTTTTAGGCTTGTGTTTCGTATGTTTTGTTTTGTCTGTTAAATGTCGACAGTGCACATTGAGTTCTTAGCAACTGTTTTCCAATGTGGTTTCTTTTCTGCAAATAAACTGAACTGAAATCATTTCCAACACTTGGTGGAAAAAGTTTGAGAACCGCTGCCGTAAATAATTCAACGCAGAAGAGGCGTCCAATGTGCATGCGTGTTGCTGTGGAGCGTTGGTGGTTTGTTGTGCGACAGTGTGCAGTGCATCATGGGTAACGTAGTGTGAAGCAGGTGCAGCACCGGGGAAATGTAGGCAGGACTTCACATCATCTGAATGAGTTCAGGTCAGGTCAACGTTCACAGAAAAACAAATGAAGGACCCCTGACCCAGAGGCCTTTCAGTATGCCAGACAATATTTAGCTAAACAACGGCGGTGAAAGCATGATTTTATTCATTGTCCGCATTAGTTAATTATTTTTCAGAGTGCAACTGGTCAGTAAACTTTGTCCAAAGTTTTAACTAATCAATCATATAAATGAGAAAAACAGCTAAATATTCATTCAGTTTTAGCAGTTTGAAGACGTTTCCCCCATCAGAAAGGATCGGACCTGGTATCAGTGATACTGGCCCTGTTTGTTTCACTTGGTACCAAATCTTTTAGTTTGACACATCATTGTGTCACATTACACCAGAACAGCTGTGGACTGGCAGAAAAGAGAAAAAGGTGAAAATTTACTGTAAATCTAAAAGATGCGGTTACATTAAGATATTCATGCAAGCCAAAGAGCACAGACAATCTGCTGTTTAGTCGTCATCTACCAGCACTGCGTGAGGCTTCTCGCTGCCTCAGATGCACACAAACACAAACACCAGAGCTCAGACTTCATGACCGGAGCACAAAGTAAGAGGGAAGCAGCTGATCGGGGTGTTTCTGTTTGTGAGAAAGATCGATACAGCTGTAAAACTGCAGCAACTTGGGGCTCCGTTCACACTGCAGGCTAAAGTGGCTCAAATCCCACTTCTCTGTCCAGATGTGACACATATCAGATCTTTTTATGTCTGAACAACACGGATCGGACCCGGGCCGCTTCCATGTGTGGTACCAAGTCAGATCCCTATCCGATCATTTTCAAAGCGTCCTCCGTCTGTACGGCCACGTCGCATTCATGCAGCCGACAAACCTGCAGCAACTGTGTGATGCTGTCATGTCAAGCTGAGGTTTCCACCGCCTGCTTCCATCTATCACACCAGGAATGAAAAGTCAAAGACTACACATCACATATTAAATAAAGTCATTGTTTATGAAAGAATATCTAAAATGCAGGAGGTTAGAAACTACGCTCCCTTCCAGTGATCAATAATTACAAAGCTGATGTAAAAGCTGATGAATGATTCTAATGTTCAGTCACACAGTTTTGCCTGTAACGAGAGAATAAATCAAATCTAAAATATGAAGAGTGGACGTAAAGCTGTTCCTGGACGTCCTGGCCTCGGACGGATGTCACCGAGCTGTGGATCAGACTGACAGACACCGTCCCATCATTCCTCCTCTTCACTGGAGGACTGCAACGTGTTTCCAAGCATAAGCTGTACTGTCTGCAGGGATCAGCGTGTCGTCTGAATTTTAACACTGCTCCTGACACTGAGGCATTATCCTGCAGCAGCTGGTGACAGAATGATGAACACTGGGCTCTGCAGCCCAATGCAAGAGCCATCCAGAAGCAAATGACTCGCAGGGGAAGGTGTGCCCAGGCAACCAGTACTGAATGAACAAGAGGAGGGAAACACTCTGAACATTGAGCTGTGGGCCTGAAGAGACGCACTGGCATCCAGTTCATTCACACTGAGCATGTGCAGTACAATCTAAGTCCAACACAGACTTTTATGGCCTTGTTTTTCACCGCCTGTGGATACTTATATCACTGCCAAGCTGAGGGCCAAATAAAGCAAAGCCTCTGGCCGCGCACAAAGAGGCTTTCAGGTCACTGAAATACAACTGTGACAATCAGACGTAAATGAAAGCCTTCATGTTTGTGAGGTTGGGCAGTCTGGAGCCTCCGAGCTGCTGCAGAGCTGCAACTGTTTCCTCTCATCTGATCGGGATTCAGCGGATGATGCAGGAGGCGGTGAGGTCTGAGTGCTGCAAACAGAAGCTGGGATGACAGCAGAGCCTTTTAAACACTGCATCTCGTCACTTAGGGCTAATATTTGATTTATTTTTATTTTTTTCCTTGAAAATTGAAATACTTAGGAATACTAAAGTGTGCCAGTGCAAATGCAAAGAGCACATTTAGTACCATGACAAAGGATTCTGGACAATAAATCGTCCCACAGCTTTGAGAAAACAATAGAAAATACATCACTGTGCCTAATTATAAGTGTTAGATTCACAAAGAACCAGGAAGAATTTCCTGATAGAAAACCCAGAAGCATCAGTCAAAGTTTAACTGGATCACAGGAAGCTGGATTTTCTTTTCTTTTTTTCTCAGCATGTATCCCTGACTTAGACTCTTACCTGTCGTCTCCTTTTCTACATGTTTTATATTTACAGAGTGACAAAGACTGATTTGCAAATTCCGACTCTGAAATTATTTGCAAACCTTCACTTTTAACTAAATGACTGTAATGTTAAAATATGAAAAACACAACTTTGAATCTACTGGAATAACTTGCCCTATTAGCCAAAAACTCAGGAGTGTCTCACATTCCCACATACAATGACAGAAAGTTCTCTTCTCCTTGTTATTCAAGCATCAGGAATGTTGGGAAGTTTTACAGGAGAGATTTACGTTCTACTGGAACGGGCTAAATCTTGTGTTAATGGTTATAAGCTGTTATAAGGGAGCAGCTATAAGTTGTAAACAAGACCAGAAAAACTCTTTATAAATGGTTTCTGTTTAGCCCAGTAAATACTGAGGAGATGTCCTGGTTGGGGGGGAATGTCCAGACCTATTGTCTTATCTCATGTTGTCTCACTGGTCTTCTCGTCTTGTCTTAGTGAATTCCTCTGTGCTGCTGGGGGTTGCAGGGAGACGCTGGAGTGAGGTGGGGGAAGCGTAAATCTTCCTGAGCTGGGTTGTGAGAGTTTGAGGGTCTTCAGAGTTTCACGTGGAGCGGTGGGGGCCCCCTCAGAGGGGCTGCTGTCATGCACCACCAGACGGCAGCGAGCTCGGCTCTGTGATCTCCACTTATGGAAGACAAATGGTCGCCCTGCCCTCGGTGAAACACGGGTCAGAACCAAACATCACACACACCTGGCAGAGATGAAAGTCGGCCGGTTCGTTTTTCACTCGCCCTGTTGCCGGCCTGTTTTCGAGAGGCCTGCAGACACCAGACGCCTTCTCTGCTCTTGCAACACAGAAGGTGTGAGGCTACAAATACTGCTGCCACAGTGGCGGTTGTCATGGCAACTGGTGGCAGACCAGATGCCGGTAGTAATCCCGGCTGCCTGACGTCTCCTCTGGGATTCAGAGGATTTCTGGCTACTGAAGGCGACGCCGCCGCACGTCAGCAGAAATGAAGGCTAAAGACTACGAAACTCACTGCAGCCAAAGGTGAGAAGAGGACAGACAGCTGTTTGGGCTCTTCTTTTTTTTATTAGTTTTTACCTTGTCCTGCCCCCCCCCCCCCCCCCCCCCCCCCCCCCCAAGAGATGGATGTAGCGCAGGGCCCAGGAGCCCAGGAACCCCAAGAGCAACCCACCCCTCCTAATGCCCAGGAGGACCAGGTCCCTCTGACAGCCACCCAATGTGGGCAAGCACCCACCCTGATGCCCAAGTCAGGCACTCCAGGGACCAGGACATTACCCCTCTCCCCCTCTCACACCCTACCTGTACTTCCCCCAACCTCCAACCCCGGAGGGGGGCCCTGGTTGGCAGGAGAGCAGTAGGCCCCAGTTCCAAACCCAACAACTACCAGGACTAGCAGAAACTGATCGGTATTGTTGTCTGGTGGGTTGATTTGTGGTGAGTAGTCCCTGATATCTAAATTTATTTCCTCATGATCATGGGTGATATTCCCTGATGGGTCCGGCTATAGTTTTATATTTGGCTCATTTCTGACAGCTTTCTTCCAGACGCTGATGTGAACAGATGGGAGAATGAGCGCTGTTTGCCATAGGAAACAGGTGTTCACATGCATATAATCACACAGCATACAGACAGCAGAATAACCCCCCTGTGCCCACTTGTGGTCCAGAGAATGGGCTCCAGCTGGGCACGGTGTACATTACACAAACAAGTGTTATAAGCAGCCCTACAAGAGGCCTTCAGCTGAGGATGTGACTGTTCACCGGGACAAAGAGGGCCGATTGGCTCCCTGTGATCCTGATAAATGAGCTGACTCAAATTAGAGCATTGGGGAGCACATGAGAGGGAGGATAATTACAGGAGGTTTCTGGTGAATGCAAACAGACCGGCAGCAAGCCGAGCAGGCCTTCCTCACTGCGAGCATGCACAGTGTGCTTGATGAGATGTGAGACTTTCCTGTTAGTGTGTCAAAGATCAGATGGGTGTTTCTTCTCACCTCCGTTAGATGCTGTTTTTCCGTTTGATGCTGAAGGAGTGCAGAGAGACACCATCTCAGCAGCCGACTCACAGCGAGCTCCATAAAGAAACGGTAAAATACACTCAGGTTTTCATTTTTATGCTGTTATGGATGTGTAGCTATGCTTATATTGACTGGCTTGCAGTTGTACTACCAAAATATTAAAATCCATGTTTCTGGAGTTCATTTTTATTTGTTTTCTTGTACACATTTTAATTTTGTAGTTTATCATCAAGCTCTTAAAATGAAGCTTTCATGAATGATCGGCCCGCTCGCCACAGAACGTTTGTCTGTGACCTGCCACAGGGACAACAGTGATGCTGACGTTTACATGCTGGATGTTTTACTCATGTGCCTTTTTACTGCTCTTAACCCCTGCCACCTGCTCCCAGGAACAGAAACATGGCATTAATGTGACTTTATGCTTGGCCCAGATGTGGCCTTGACTTACAGCGTTAACTAAATGTGAGTGTAGCTGCAAAAACTCAGTCACATGACCACCACATGAGGCCCATAAGGAAACTGCCATTATCCAAGCCAGGCCAACAACTGACATCTGGCCCACTTTTGGCCCACAGAACTGGGCCATAAGTGGCAGAAGTAGCCTGGATTCATCCCAAGCATATCTGCTACCTAGGATGAAGTGGTAAACCAGGTACTTTTCCAGCCTTTTGTTGCTCCTGTTCCAACTTTTTCCAGACGTGTTGCTGCATCAGATTCACTATCAGCTCATATTTTCCATCACATGGTGAAACGTCTCCGTTTCATCCTCTGACATGTTGTTTATCTTTTACTGGGGATAGAATATGAGTTGATAAGATGTGGAAATCATTGCTTTCTGTTTCTCTTTACATTTTAGTCCAAGAGTTTTTTGGAAAAGTGGTGGTATTGCTCTATGGATCAGAATGATGCAACAGTGTACAGAGAGATTTATAGTGTTGCATCATTTCTTTAAAGAAAACCTGCAGTTGTTCCAGTCTGAGTGTGAGAAGCACCTTTAATTTTTCACTGGGTGTCAGCTGTGTCTGAGAGCCCATTAATCAAACGCAGTGCAGAGCAAACACAGCTGAATAAATAAATGCATGCAGCTTCTAAATGCAGAGCATGTCGCAAGTGTAGGTTCGAACAACAGCAGCAGGTATGAACTGAAGAGGAAGATGAATGAGTGAGGAGGCTGTTAAAAGTCATGCTGCTGGGTGTCGTCGTTTTCTTTTAAACTGACACAACATTTCCGTGCAGAAAAAAATGCTGCATAATCTCACTTCCTTCACACTCGTGAACTTCCTGATCTGTAATCAGACTGACGGAGAAGAACATTTCTGCAACACATTCGGTGTTTTCAGCCATCCCAGTTAACCAGATACTAATCTGATCTAACCGTTGACGTACAGATGGAATTATAAAAATGTTTACCACATCACATGTTCCATCATTTCCTTCTTTATTTTCTAGGCCAAAACACTCCCCAAGCACACAGCAGTAACACTACAAGAAGTTCTGACCAAACACATTTAATATCTTATTTCCGGGAGGAAGCAACCGATGTGAAGCAGGTTTATGTGTTTATGTGTTGTGTAGTTTTGTATTGCCACAAAAAAAGTGTTAATAACAAAAATCTAAAATTTTAAATTAGCTTTGAAAATTATGATCAAAGAGTTTCCATTCTTAGACGTTAGATATGTGGCACATCTGCAGGCATCCAACCAACCATCCACCCATCCAACCAACCATCCACCCATCCATCCATCCACCCAACCATCCATCCACCCGTCCATCCATCCATCCATCATCCATCCATCCACCCATCCATCCATCCACCCAACCATCCATCCATCCATCATCCATCCATCCATCATCCATCCATCCATCCATCCATCCATCCACCCGTCCATCCATCCACCTGTCCATCCATCCATCCATCCATCCATCCATCCATCCACCCATCCACCCATCCACCCAACCATCCATCCACCTGTCCATCCATCCATCCACCCAACCAACCATCCACCCATCCATCCATCCATCCATCCATCCACCCATCCACCCATCCACCCAACCATCCATCCACCCGTCCATCCATCCATCCACCCAACCATCCATCCATCCATCATCCATCCATCCATCATCCATCCATCCATCCATCCATCCACCCAACCATCCATCCACCCGTCCATCCATCCATCCACCCAACCATCCATCCATCCGTCATCCATCCATCCATCATCCATCCATCCACCCGTCCATCCATCCACCTGTCCATCCATCCATCCATCCATCCATCCATCCACCCATCCACCCATCCACCCAACCATCCATCCATCCATCCATCCATCCATCCATCCATCCATCCATCCATCCACCCATCCACCCAACCATCCATCCACCCGTCCATCCATCCATCCACCCAACCAACCATCCACCCATCCATCCATCCATCCATCCATCCATCCACCCAACCATCCATCCACCCGTCCATCCATCCATCCACCCATCCATCCACCCAACCATCCATCCACCCGTCCATCCATCCATCATCCATCCATCCATCCATTAATCCATCCATCCATCATCCATCCACCCATCCATCCATCCACCCATCCATCCATCCACCCAACCATCCATCCACCCGTCCATCCATCCACCCGTCCATCCATCCACCCAACCATCCATCCATCATCCATCCATCCATCCATTAATCCATCCATCCATCATCCATCCATCCACCCAACCATCCATCCACCCGTCCATCCATCCACCCAACCATCCATCCACCCGTCCATCCATCCATCATCCATCCATCCATCCATTAATCCATCCATCCATCATCCATCCATCCATCCATCCATCCCTGGACCGGTCCCCAATATCAAACAATATCAAATTAACCCTTAAATCTCCTCTAGATCTTTGGCACCTCTGAGTGCTATGACTGCCGCCATCACCAGCGTCTCAGGACCAGTAGTGTGTAACTCTGAGGGGTAACTTGTGATGGATAGCTTGACCTTTAGATCAGGGATGTCAACTCTGGTCCTCAAGGAAAGCTGTTCTGCAGGGTTTAGATGTTTCCCTGCTGCAACACATTCAGTGGAATGGTTTTCCAACAGCTTGTTGTCAAGCTTTACACCAGCCTTTTAATGACCCATTAATTTGTGACCGGTGTGTTGCAGCAGGTAAACATCTAAAACCTGCAGGACTTTGGCCTAAAAGATTGCTGCTTTGTATTGTAAATCTGTATTAAACAATCCATGATAACAAAATTATTTATCACATTTTCATAATAAAAAGAAATATAACAATACAATTTTGCTAAAAGACCTCTATTTTGACCCAGAAATTATGACGAAGCCTCTTATGTAGTCAATACTAAATTATTACAATAATTACAACAGTTATTATTATCGTTACATAATTTCTCTCTAGTTTATAATTCTGAAAAATATGTTTCCTGTTTATTATAAACAAATTATTAAAATTGTTAAAATAAAATTTCATCCATTTCCATTTTTTTAATTATTTATAATCAAATAAATAATTGATAATTAATTTGAATTAATTTCTTTTTAACAGAACAAGTTATTCAGGAAAACATTTTCATTTAGAAATAAAAAAATATATTTTTATCATTTAAAATAAACCATAAATTTAGATGGTTTCTTTGAGCTTTTATTCTCTTATTTTTAAGGCATTTTGGGCAGATGATGACGTCAGATTTGTAAGGCAGCGCTGAAGGGGCGGAGTTAGAACGTTTGCTCTGACCAATCATCGGTGGGGTACTTGTGTGAGAGCCTGAGCCCCGCCGTGGTGAGCAGCAGTCCGGCGTAGCGAGGCAGAGAGCAGCGGTGCGGCTTCCAGGCGGATCTCTACGTGTTTCTCCGGTTTGTCGCTCCGGATGGATCCTTAACCGTCTGCGCTTCTTCGGATGCGTTTCGCCTCGTTGCCATAAAGCGGATATTTGTCACTTTTTCTTTCGTTTCCTGGACTCGCACAGAGACGCAGCAGGATGAAATACAAAGTAAGTCCTCGGATCGGTACTTTCTGATTTTGGTCTTGAACGCTGGGAGACCTGCGGCTGGTGCTCTTCTGTCTGTGATGCTTTAGACTCTTCTTCATGCTTCTTCGCGTTTCATACAACTTCTTTAAACATCCGGGTACTTTGACAAAGAGAGGTTTAAAATAAAAGCTGCGGTAAGTTCATTCAGAAGATGCTGTCATGTTTTTCTGAGATGTTTCTGAATTTATCAGAGTAAAAATATTTAAACATGCAGCTCAGGTATTTATCCCTCCAGGGCCGTAAAAAGGGAAAATGTATCCGGGGCCAAAAAGACTTTTGGACCCACCATTAAAAACTAGGAGATAGAGAGTTACAGGCTGGATTTATATGAAAATAGAAAACATCAGCAGTTTTTTTTTATTTTTTATTTTTTTAATCTCTTAAGTGGTAAATGTGTGGCTTAAAGTTTAGGTCTTCACCATCTTTATTTCTATTTATTTTTAATTAAAATGCTATAAATAGTAGAAAACAATCATTTTAAAATATTTTGCATAATAATTTTGACAAAGACAAATAGAAAAATAGCATGAATTAAGTTAATTATTTTTTTAATAATGAATTTTTTGATTAAATGGATAGTTGTTGGTTTGTTTAGTTTCTTTTTTTTCTCTCTTTTTTTTGTGCTAACAGGCCGAATAAACTTTAACCCATTAATGTCTAAATTGATTTACAATTATATAAACACAAAATAAATACACAGAAAAAAGCTGAAAAAATGACTAAATACAGTTAGATATTAAATAAATGAAGAACAACTAACGAAGACAATATAAAAATAAATACATACATGAGCGTGAATAAAGGCAAACAAATGAAAAATAAAAAAAAGAAATAAAATAAAGACCAGAAGTTATTTGTTTTAGATTTGTGACAACAGGTGTCAAGTGTTTAACTGCAAGTGGTATTAAATGCATCGTTATTTAAGTAAATTAATCATTAATAATTAAACGGTCTCCTTTTATAGAAAAAAGTTTTATTTTCTTTGTAGTGATTAAAGCAGTATGTTTGGTCAGCAGGGGGCGCTGTAAAAAAAGAAGCTGTGGTCAGAAACATGGAGAGAAGTTCTCAGGAATTCTCAGCTGTGGTATCATACCTTCATATCTGAGTGTCGGCCATGTTTGTTCTTGAGCGGCAGAAACAGCTGATCAACCATGTGATCAGTCATGGGAGAAACGCGTTAGCTACGTCAGACAGTACAACAATTTGTTCAAATTGGAGAATTTTTTACAAATTTCCACCAGTCTTTACAGAAACAAATCAATTTATACGTGTATTTTAAAAACTGGGCTGTTGCTGCTAGCATAGCATTGTTCAGTGTGTTGCCGTTGGACTGAAGGGAACAGATGTTGTTTGTTTTGCATTTATTCATCTGTGTTTTCTCTCCAGAATGAAGCAACTAATCAGATTTAATCACTTGTTAGATTTGGATCTATCTTTAGATAAACTGGGTTATTTTATTTAGTTTCAGACATCGGTCTGATCCTTCTTTTTTATTGTTTCCATCACCAAGGAGATGATAGATTATCCTGCTTTATTCACACTGATTAGTCGAGTCATTGCAGCTGGGTGTGACCTCGGTGTAAATCCTTCTCGTGGTTGGCTCTAACTTGCCGTGCAGCCAATCAAAGCCTCTGTTTGACAGCCGGCCCAAGCCATACATGAGCTCAGCAGCACCAAAGCCCAAACCAAAACTATAAATGTCAGGTTGGCTGATTTTTCCCCACTTTTAAATTCAGTGTGCCACATTGCATATTAAAAATTAATAAGGTTAACAACCAGAGCTGGACTGGCACCAGTATGATGTGAGACGACCACAAATAATGCAAATGAATGTCTGTGTTACATTTACAGTGTATGAAAGGATCAAGCACCGGTGGTGGTGACGTGGTCTAGGGGGCCCCCTGAATCAAACTGTGCTCGGGGCCCCATAAAGGCTCAGACCAGCCCTGCTAAGGCTTTTTTCATCATGTTGGGTTTAAAATCCTCATCTTGGTGTGAGGGACTGGACTGCTCAGCTTTCTGAGTCCTGGGTGAAAACCTGCAGCAATGCTGTCATGGAGGGCGTGCACGCTGATGTGGCTGACTCATTGTCCTGTTGAGTGCACAATAATCAGGGAAGAGGAGGATGATGATGGTCCGGGCGTGAGGTCAGTGAGTAGCAGAGACAACAGGTCTCCGTGGTTACAGCGTTCATCATAAACAGGCAGACTGGATGGTTATAAGTGATCCACAGCAGCGTCTCCGGGGAGGAAACGTGCACACTCTGACGTGCATGTTTGCCACAGCGGGGCCAGATAGCAGGAGGTCATGTTTCCAGCCCTCTTTGCTTATAATAAACATATCTGTGTTATGTAACGCTGGCAGAGGAAAGGAGGGTGGCGACATCAGAGGACACGGCTCACGTCAGCAGGATTATCGAGTTCCAGTGTTTAAAGTTTACTGCGTCCATCAGTTATTTACAGCAACACGAAGAGCTGCGTCCAGTGGAGCTGGGAGGTGTCATCAGGAGCTTAACAAGGCCGCCCGGCCGACTGAACTGAACCCAGAGATGGTTTCCAACAGGTGTTCAGGTGTGACAGGAATCTTCTGTAGGTCACCTAACACATTAAATCCCTCTGATGAAGCCACAGAGGCGGATCTCCTCCAGGAAATATGGAAAGAGATCTGAAGCAAAAATCTTGAGAGCACTGTCCAACAAATCCATCCAACAACACATCTGATCTGGAAAATGATCACCTCAAATCACCAAAACATAAAAACAGGGATGTTTTATGTGTTAAATCTGAGCTGGCACAGCAGCAGACAAGAAGCCAGCAGTTAAATGTTTTCACCTCTGAGAGTCCATCTCCTTAAACTTCTCAACAATCTGAAGATCGTCAACAGGGTGGAGGTGGTTCAGGAGTATCACGCTAAGCAGACTGCTGTGATTCAGTTGATGCAAAAACAATCAATACTAATGACTGTCCAAGAGGAAATCACTCACTGAGCCCGTTTACACGCAAAGATATGATCATTACCTGATTTCTGGAGGTATCAGATAATTCAATAGGTTATGTAAACAGAATAATCTGATTATGCTTTATCAGATAACTGCCATTATCAGATTATGAGAAATCAGATGAACAGACAGAGATTTCTCCTCAATACTCTAATGTCTTCATGAATATAGACTCATATATCTGATTTATTTCACCTTTTTACATCTGCGCATGTGCAAAGAGCTGCGATGCTTCTGTTATTTTCAAGGTCTTCCATTAAAAAGATGGAAGCAATGTAGTCACGTGAGCAAAACACAAAACAAAAATGCAATGGTGTGCAGCAGCAGAAGCTTGGAATATAAACAAAGTAAAACCTGTAAACTATTTAGCATCTTATTATCTCTCGTATTAGCAGCTAGCACTAAGACCGTGGGTTGTCACATTAGCAGCTAGCACTAAGACCGTGGGTTGTCACATTAGCAGCTAGCGCTAAGGCCGTGGGTTGTCACATAAGCAGCTAGCGCTAAGACCAAGGGTTGTCACATTAGCAGCTAGCACTAAGACCGTGGGTTGTCCCATTAGCAGCTTGTGCTAAGGCCGTGGGTTGTCACATTAGCAGCTAGTGCTAAGACCAAGGATTGTCACATTAGCAGCTAGCACTAAGGCCGTGGGTTGTCACATTAGCAGCTAGCACTAAGACCGTGGGTTGTCACATTAGCAGCTAGCACTAAGACCGTGGGTTGTCACATTAGCAGCTAGCGCTAAGGCCGTGGGTTGTCACATAAGCAGCTAGCGCTAAGACCAAGGGTTGTCACATTAGCAGCTAGCACTAAGACCGTGGGTTGTCCCATTAGCAGCTTGTGCTAAGGCCGTGGGTTGTCACATTAGCAGCTAGTGCTAAGACCAAGGATTGTCACATTAGCAGCTAGCACTAAGGCCGTGGGTTGTCACATTAGAAGCTAGCACTAAGACCGTGGGTTGTCACATTAGCAGCTAGCGCTAAGGCCGTGGGTTGTCACATTAGCAGCTAGCGCTAAGACCAAGGGTTGTCACATTAGCAGCTAGCACTAAGACCGTGGGTTGTCCCATTAGCAGCTAGTGCTAAGGCCGTGGGTTGTCACATTAGCAGCTAGTGCTAAGACCAAGGATTGTCACATTAGCAGCTAGCACTAAGGCCGTGGGTTGTCACATTAGCAGCTAGCGCTAAGGCCGTGGGTTGTCACATAAGCAGCTAGCGCTAAGACCAAGGGTTGTCACATTAGCAGCTAGTGCTAAGACCAAGGGTTGTCACATTAGCAGCTTGCGCTAAGGCCGTGGGTTGTCACATTAGCAGCTAGCGTTAAGGCTGTGGGTTGTCACATTAGCAGCTAGCACTAAGACCAAGGGTTGTCACATTAGCAGCTAGCGCTAAGGCTGTGGGTTGTCACATTAGCAGCTAGCGCTAAGACCAAGGGTTGTCACATTAGCAGCTAGCACTAAGACCGTGGGTTGTCCCATTAGCAGTTAGTGCTAAGGCCGTGGGTTGTCACATTAGCAGCTAGTGCTAAGACCAAGGGTTGTCACATTAGCAGCTAGCGCTAAGGCCGTGGGTTGTCACATTAGCAGCTAGTGCTAAGACCATTGGTTGTCACATAAGCAGCTAATGCTAAGACCAAGGGTTGTCACATTAGCAGCTAGCGCTAAGACCAAGGGTTGTCCCATTAGCAGCTTGTGCTAAGACCAAGGGTTGTCACATAAGCAGCTAATGCTAAGACCATGGGTTGTCACATTAGCAGCTAACGCTAAGACCGTGGGCTCTCATATTAGCAGCTAATGCTAAGACCATGGCCTCGGCCATGTTCAACAAAGTTCAGATGTTTTGAAAGTAACAGGAAGTGATGTCACCACATCGTACATAATCCAAAATAAATCCAATAACAGTGGTAAATGTAGACACCAACCTTGTGAATATAACTCAGAAGTGTATGTAGACGCATCAGATCAGATTTTTACAGTAATCTGATTACACCCAGATATCTGATTTTGATGGACATATAATCAGGCTCACTGTGTAGACAGCAAAATGCTTCAGAGAGCCGCTGTTCTATCTGATTTTGAGACACCAGTGCCTGTTTACATGACCATCAAAATCAGATACCTGGAAGTAATCAGATTACTATTATAATCTGATATGATGCGTCTGTATGCCTTAAATATGAAAGAAATCTTGGGTTGGTCATAATTCTATCAGAACTTTTATCGCGCTCTTCCACATCGGACCACGAGACATTTCTCCCTACATGTTCTGGTTATGTTATGGTTGTGTTTACCCACAATGCCGTGCGTTGTAGTCCACTTCCTATATTTGGTTTGCTTGAAGTGAACTGAGAGCTATTATTCATTAACAATTACAGAATCTATTTTTAAACATTTGCACATCAATTCCGAATCGTCCACGTTTCCATCTAAAAACGACTTTCCCCCTCCCCTGCAGGCATTTGGGCTAACCCCCCGCCTACGTAGTGAGGGCCTGGCTTGCTATGGAAATGCTCGCCTGACCAGGCCGGACTGTTCCCATCTGACCCGAAGTCTCCTCTCTCATCACTGTCTAAGTTTATGGCTTTATGTCAAAGATAAAAGAGTCAAGGCCTTTTTTTTCTTAGAAGGATGTCACCATGGTAACCAGAAGTCTCCAGATAGCAGCTCTTTGGATGCACTCTACAGAAAGTCATGCATGCAGCAGAGTGCCGTGGTGTTCTTATCAAATTTGCTCTTGAACTCTTTAAAATCAGCCAAGTGGTCAGATTAGGTTTCCCGGCTGTCGTCAACCACAGATATCTGACTGAAGAACAGATAACCAAACATGAATAAATAAAGTATATTTGGACTCAGCTCAATGGCAGTTCTCAGTTTCCTCTGGGTTTTTACCTCTCATAGGTGTCTCTGGCTGACTTTACTGGAGGTTAAACTCTACACAAGCTAACACCCAGAGGCGTCCTCGGTCTTTTTGGTTTGTAGTCGCTGTGAATGTTGCAGAAATAGCTCCATAGCCACAGCGAGGAACGATTAGGTGAACCCAAACTGTGTCTAAAAAGTGTTTTTTCCCTCAGTGTTTCTCTGTCAGGGGTTCAGGCTGCAGGCAGTGGGCCAACAGAGCTGGAGGAGAGCTGACATTGTTCTGAGAGCGAGGAGGAGGAGGAGGATCTGTGTTGATGAAAGGGTCTGCAGAAAATAAAGGAGAGAGGAAGTTGTGGGGGCAAACAGAGTGGTGGCGGTGGGGGGGATGGGAGGTGGAGTGGCCCGTGAGAATGAGAGCATTCCAGGCGATGGGGAATGTGAGGCTCGTTCAGAAGATGCACAAGATGGTTTCAAGGTGCCCCTTTACATTGTTAACTAGCTGTCTGGCTCTGAGCTCTTCTAAGAGCTAGTTTTTCCTTACGGGAGCTGGTTCAGACGGAGCTGGTTCAGACGGAGCTGGTTCAGACGGAGCTGGTTCAGACGCAGCTGGTTCAGACGGAGCTGAACGATGTTTTCCATGTTTCTTCCCTCGCTGCTGTCCTGCTGTGTCGTGGCGTCGTGACTTTCCTGTCGACTTTCCTCCCCTGCAGGATTTCTGTGAAGAGTTTATCCCTCAGCAACATGAATAGCCCTCGGTCTGCCCCCCCTTGCTGGACCCTCACACGGCGAGGCGTCCATTACCATGTGAAAACGGTCACCACAGTGTGTGTGCTCCTTCTAGCCACACTCACACAGTCCAGTCTGCAGGAATGCATCCCATCATTTCGCTTTTTTTCTTCCTACTTACAAGGAATTCTTCTGCAGGATCGACTCTGACCTGCTGATAAGGAAGAATTGTGTTTGCAGGTCTTTGTTCTTTAGTCCTGATCCAGAATCCCAACCCAGATCCAGTCCTTGTGTCTTCATCTCAGACTTTGTTGTAATCTTCTAAAGTGGTCTTGATCAACAGTTCTCCATCTTTCTAAACCCTTTCTTGTTGATCCTTCATTATCAGGCCAGTCCTGGAACCCGAACATTTTAGAGGAACTTAAGGACCCAATCCCACTGGTGCTGCTTTAAACCAGCCCCAGTCCACTTCCACAGGTAGCATGTTTAATCTGGAGCAGTGTGGACGCTCATTCCAGCTCTGGTGCGAACCACAGAAATGAAGCCTGGTTGGTTTTCTTCCATTGTGAAACGGACCACAGACAGGAAGTGACGTAGATCAGCATGGTGGAGTTCTGGCTGCCTCACACTGGACAGGTTCTGGTGAGAACCGGATCACGGTTAAACCAGAAACGACTGCAGAAATTTATTGTTGCTTGATTGTCTACTTGCTCTGAACAACCCACTTTCAGTCCTGGCCAATTAATGAGCCCATCTACTTCTTCTGTCTCGTTGGCTCCAGGAAATGTGGCCCTCTAGTAAACAGCTGATGTTCTCCAGGTGGTCCGTTTGAATAAAGTGTGAATGGAGGCGCAGAATTTTTCCCGATAGTCCCCAGAACTATCCTGGTATGAATGCGCCCCAAATCTGACCTATGAATCATTTAAGAATAAAAAAAAAGCTCTGTCGGCGTGGCGATATTTTTATAGAATGAACATATAAATATATTATTTTAAAGTTAAAGTTAAAAGTTAAATAAAATTCTAAATAAACATTACTGTACACAAGTATTGTATGTGTTAAAATAAAATATACAAATAAAGTTTATAGTTTACATTTTTCATAAAATGAATATTCATCTGTTTAAACTTTAAGCATCTTGGATGGTAGAAGCTGAATATTTGTGTGACTTCGTCTCTAAATTTCCTGTGTTCATGTTTAAATGGGACATTTCTTGGCTGGATGGTGAAGATGGAGGAGTTTGTTGCAGCTCTGATCATTCAGAGGGCGGCGGGGAAGATGGCCGCCTCTTCGGTTGGTCTTTGTGTGTCTGACATCTCTGCATAGCGTGAAATCAGAGGGACACTGAAGGGAATCTGCATCTCATTGGCTATTTCTCTATGTAAAACCAATCATTGTGGTGCTGCAGAGATACCACGAAACGCACTTCACATGTCTGTTGATGCCCCCGGAGGGATTAGTGTGGGTCTCTGAGGGCTGCACGATGCTCTTTTTCATCGTTGGCATCAGCGCCCGGCTTGGAAATAATCTGCGTCTCTGCTTTGGCAGGACTGAGCGGCGGCTGGCTGGAAAACCCAGCGTCCTCCTGATGTGAGGAGGAGCCGGAACTTTAAAATCCTCTCAGAGATTCAGCAAACTGGGGATTTGTCTGAAATGACTCTGCAGAACCAGTTTCACCATCAGTTTCCTTCTGGTTGGCAGAAGTTGGCCCAGTGCAGAGAAAAGACGTCCAGGTTTTAATTACAGGAGCACAGAGGAGTCCGGTCTGGGCAGGAAGGGCTGCAGGCGAAGAAGTGGGACGCCAACACGTCCTCTTACCTTGTAGTTTCTCTGATGAGTGGCAGGATGACGGCCGTATGAGCTCATTTCCTGGAAAGGAGGGCGTTGCAGCCGAGCGAACTTCCTGTTTCATCACCACTTTTACTGCTCTGATGCATCAGAGGAGGAAACAGTGAACAGCTGACCCACATGACACACCATCACACCGTTTCTGGGTTAAGACTCACTGGTTCTGCATGTCCCCGTTAGTCACAACCGGCGGCTGGTGGAGACAACCAGGGCTGACGTGTCCCAGTTCCTAAACTTGAACTGGTTTTTACATCAGGTCCAGACCCACAGACCGCCTACATCAGGTCTAGAGGTGTCACCATTCTAGATTTTCTTGGCACAATTATCAAAATGTGTAAAAGCACACAAACCCTCCTTATAAGTCTAAAAGTTTTATTTAGTCTCTTTTGTTCTTTAGAAAGCAGGAAACACGTCGGCGGTCCTTTAGCAGAACGGCTGCTGGATTAATTCAGAGTGAATCGATTTCTTTTTGTATCCCAGCTCTGAGAAATATGTGGCATAATGTGCACGTCGTAAGGCAGCATTTCATCCCCATGATCAGCGCTCATCTGTAAGAGTTGTCCTGGACACTTATTATAATCAGTAACAAGTAAACTGGCTCCTCGGCCTCCTCGTCAGGTGAACCTACAGGTATCTGCAGATGTGGAACCGATAAAAACACCTGACTCCTCTACGCTGGCTGTTATAGCCATGCAGTAGAAATAATTATTTTAGGCCACATCCTGATTCATTCTTTAGTTTTGTTCATGGTTTAAACGTCTCACACTGAAAACTTCCAATGCCTTTATTTACAGACTTCTTTATTTATTGTTATTAATTTATTTAATATTTAATTGGATCTTTTTCTTTTTATGTTTTGCCTGATTTTAGTTTGGTATTTCTTTGGATTTTATATAACTGGGGGTTAAATGTCGGATTGAAAATGAGATTTTTGTGATTGAACGGAAGTGGAAGTGTGTTAAGTTGTGAGGTCGTCTCACGCTGATCTGTGGATCATAAAAACGGTTGAGGGTGAGAAACATTGATCCACTCAGCTGATTCATTGATCAAAGCTTTGTGTTTGTAAGGGTTTATCAGAAAGCTTCACAATGTTGGAGATTTTTACAGAAATAGTTTGAAAATATCACCAATAAGTCAGAATAATTGATTAAAAAAGGTTTAAAAACCACACTGATCTGCGAGTGTGATTGACAGATGATGGATAGATTACTGCTCGTCACCCGACGTCCACATGGAGCTTTTTGGATTTGTTGTCAGGGAAACTCCCTGATGGCAACCCTGTGGTGTGGTTAAATGCAGCATCACTTCCTGCTGGGGCTGCCAAGCCGTCGCCATGACGACCGGTCAGGGCGTGGAGATGCACTCATCACAAACAACGTGTTTACTCAGACTAAGAATAAAACCTGAACGAATAACAGCCTGATCTGCCCTCACAGATAAAGTATTGATGTTTAGAGTCGGTTATAACTCTGCCTGCCTCTCGGAAACGTATTGATTCACAGCTGCTTGCGTAAGATATCGATCACTGTCAGCGGCTGCTGCCACGTCGCTTTAAACCAGGGGAAAATTACACAATAAAAACCTATAAATAACAAAAACTCCACATTTTTTAAATCTTTTAGTTGAAATACGTAACAAGTACTTCATCAAGATATTTACATTTAATCCTTTTAAAAAACATAAACCTGATTTTTTGAAGAAAATAAGTTTCATTCACAAATTTACTTTTTATTCATTTACGTATCTCATTCATTTTTGTTTTATTTATTCATGTATTTTATTCTTTATATATATTTTATTCTCTCTCTCTCTCTCTTTCTCTCTCTCTATTTTTTTTCTTCTTTTCTCTCTCTCTCTCTCTATATATATATGTAAATATATTTATATTCTTAATACAAATTTATACATAAATACAAATTCAAGAAATGAATTTCATAAACTGTTTAACATTTAAATTTGATACATTTTTAGAAATTTATAATTTTTTTTTTTTTTTTAAAGTTCATGTGTGAAAAAATATTTATTTTTTATTTTCTATTTGTATTATATTTATTTTATTAAGTTATTTAACTATTTAATTTGACTTTTTCCCGTATAAAAACATGCGTTCCAGCTTCCGGATCACAGTGACTCTACAAAAATAAATTCCAGGTGTCTGGAAGTGAAAAATCCAGAGGGACTTTTCCAGAACTAGAAGTTATTTTAAATGTACATCCGTGTACGTTTCCACATGTGTGCAGTAATCCTGAGCTGACTCATCATCTGAGGTCAGAAAGATGGAAAAAGTTCTCCTGCCTTGGAAATGTTTGACATTTAAACAGAAAAACATCAACCTCACATGGACAAACTAGGAATTCTAGTTTTATTAAAACGTCACAGCCAGTATCTTCTAAGTTATTTTCACATTTACCACGTTTATCCTGCGGGTCAGATTGGACCCTCGGGTGGCCGGGTTTGGTCCCCGGGCCATACGTTTGACAGCCCTACTTTTAGAGGTGTTTTTCCTCCGTGGGGTAATTACATTAACACATGGCCACAGGCAGAGCTTCCAGAGGACCAGCCCTCCTGAAAGTGTCCAGATGAGGAAACAAGGCGGTGCTCTGAGCCCTGAACCGCTTCCCATGAGCCCGTCCGACCAGAACGTCACACGGCCCATTTATCTGAACTGGCTCTCACCCGCAGCAGGCCGCACTGCGAGGAAAAGTCATCAGGTCCTCATTACCGTCATTACTATAATTATTTTCTATATTTAACCCTGTGAAACGAGGCCAACTGAGCGTGTGCGAACCACCCCGGGACACGTGCTGCAGTGGTACGGCCCTGATTGCCCCACCAATGTTCTCACAGTCGGAGCGTACCACGTTTTTATGGAGCAGGTTGTTTGTTTGGGCTGAAACAGGGTGCTGTTGCCATGGTGATGCGGTTTCTTCCATGTGATGTGGTTTTGTGTTTGGCCTCTGCAGAGGGGGAATTTGAGTATTTGTGTGCTTGTTTAGCCAAAGCCACCTTCATCATTATTAGACTGATGAGTGGCCCTGAGAGGAAGAGCCAAAACCACCCAGACAGCTGGTCCTGGAAGCGAAGGTGGGGCCTCAGCGAGGAGACCGTCAGGGTTGAGGCGAGCAGCTTGTTGACTGACCGGATTGTGTTCCAGCTGGACTTCATCGTGATGAGAATCAGAAATCCTCTGGAAAGGGATGTGTGAACTTTGGTACTTTATCTGTTTTTAGATTGATTTGTTTCATCATTTGCTGATTTTTTGTCTCATTATAGACGAATACCATGATTCAGCAGCAGCAGCTCATATAGAAGAAGATTTACTCACTTTGGCTTAATGGATTTAACCCTGAAAACTTAAAGCCATGTTTTGCTATTTTTGGTCCACCTGTTTTTTTTTTTTTATCTAAACCATCCTGTAGAAGCTTCAGACATGATGTTTCTCAGCTGTCAGATTGGGAGGTAAAATGATGTAAAATGAATGTATGAATAGATGTAGCAGCATAAAGGTCGACCAGAAGAAGAAAACAGAATTTATCACTAACAGAACTTTGTAGAAATAACACACAGATCAACAGTGACCAAACCTTTTCTCATCTCATCGTTCTCTCAAGTCTTTCAGGAGAAAAAATATTGTTATTGAAACAAACACACAACAGAAACTATTTCCATGTTTCCACTTTTTCCTCATTTCCAGTTATTCCTGCTACTATTTACCTGCTATCCTCACTAAACCAACTCCAGCTCAGCTGCTTTGTGGCGCCACCGTGCATCAGAAACGTCTTCTTGGCTTTATTCCAGCCATAGAGGAGCATTATTTTTCTTCTTTTCACACACACATAGAACTTTCTGCTCACTGGTTGATCTTTGGCTGCTCCTGATTGGACGTTACCGTCAATCTAAGCTCTCTGATTGGTGGAAAGTCTGACAGGAAGTGGCTTCATCATCATGTCCAGGTCTAAACAGAGGTCTCTTAGTAACATAGTAGTGATGGTGATGTTTTTATGATGAAATGTGATAAGTAATTCTGTTATCATGGATCATTGTGGATTTACCAGATAGAGTCTATAAATAAAACTACATTTAGTGGCTGGATTGTAAACCTCCTGGACGGATAGAAATGCCTGGAAAACCTCCATAGATCAGCTAAAGGGTAAAATATCCATCACATTTACCCCACAGAGATACACACCACCGCTGCTGGGATGCTGGTGATGGAAGAAGTTAAACACTGCAGGGGGATCTGCTGGAGGTTTAAGGGTTAACACAGAAATAAAAGAGTTTCAGTCTTTTCATCTAAATCGCCACAATAAAGCAAAAAAGAGCTCTTCCAAAAAATGTCAAACTGCTCCATTATGAGCTGTGTCAGATTTAAAAAGCCGTGCTGGATGACATGCTGCTGAACTCCACGCTGGGCCGCCCTCAGCCTCCAGCTCTGCACCAGATGTCTTTCTAACCAACCCTGAACTCCGTGGGATTTTCTCAGCTTGGGCTCGGCTTCAGGGCACGCTGAGGGTTCAGGATACTGACAGAAAGCTACAGATTCTGTAGCTAGGAAAAGCCCCAGAGCGCGCCACTTTTGTGTCTGAGTGAGGCATTTAAGACTAATTGCTGTGGGTGAATGCATCAGTTATTCAGCCTTTACTCCACCACGGAACGAGTTAACTGGGCATGAACACTCCTTCCCAAGCTCACAACTTGTCTTGTTTGGTCCAGCCCAGCCCAACAGTCCTGCACTGTAAGCCATGCATGCTCCATTTAAAGCAATTAGGAAATAAGTGACTTGCTCAAGAACACATCAGTATTAAATACGGAAGGAGAGTGTTGTCACTACTAACTTTCTGCAGCAGTCTTGTCCAAGGTAAAATAGCCAAATTAAACTTCATTTACCTCTGAAACTAAACAAAGACAGAATTCTTCTGAAAATATGAAGCTCACATCAGTTCAGGAGGAAAAGAAGCAGCTCAGTATTTCCACATAAGATGAACTAACGGGGAAATCTCAGCTGCTGACTGTAAATCTGCATCGGCTGTAATCTCCCTGCACACCGAGCTGGATTAAATTCATAAACAGAAACAAGCTGCACGGAGAGTAACGCAGGATTTCAGATGACACGCTACACGTCCGTCTGAAAGACACGTTTGATCTGAAAAAGCTGCACAGAGAAGCAGAAGTCTTTCATTTATCAGCTCAGTGAGGGAAGCAGGAAGCCCACTTTGTGGCCTCAGCTGCTCTGAGGCTTTCTTCAACCTTCCTCTTTCCACCCAGCTCGATTCACACGGTTCCCATGTGAAACTTTCTTCTGGGTACGCCGTTATCTCCCTCTGCGTGCCGGACCACCCTGCCTATTGTCCGAGTCCACCGTCAGGGCCGTGAGCCAGCAAACACCCGTCCCACAGCGGGTTCAGTCATGGCCCAGGAAGTGGGTGGACGCTGGCCAATGGGACAGAGGTTCCCTTGGTCCAGTTATTTGATTCGAGGTGGCGGGGTCATCCATTAGGAAACAAACCCTGATCGTTTTAATTCAGGAGGAAATGCAAACCGCCCGGGCCAAAGCTTTAGATCTGTTTCGACAACCAGTTAATAAACGTGTTTATGATGGCAAACTAAAAGATTTTCTTTCCACATAAAACACATTCAGGTTGTTTCCATGGGTCAACAGTGCAGGTAATCTGCAGACTCTGGTCCAGACCCCTCGTATAATGGTCGGGGAAATATTTAGCTTCTGAATTCTGAGTTCTGTTCAGATTGTTGTAACATAAGAACACGCACACGCCAGTCAGAATCAGGTCCAGACATCTTCTCAGCTTCCCGTTCTCACAGCTGGAAATACTCCAGAGTGCGGGCTCTGCACAGAGTGGAAGCACTGTGTGGAGAGCACAGGAGGCTGGGAACTGGAGATGCTGGACACCAGTGATAAAACCTGGTGCAGCTGCATTGTTGGGGATAGTTTGAATTCTGAGGAGAGTGTAAGCTGTCATGAAGCGTTTGAAGGTGAAATCAGACATGTTTAGGATGCACACAGGGTGTTAACTCAGCCAATCATGATGCAGCAGGAACGCTCCAGCAGCTTCAGTGTGACATCTGATGTGATGATGATGATGCTGCTACTGAGTCATTGAAGAATTGACTGGCTGGATTACGGAGTTGCACACACGTGAGCCTGTTCCTGCTAAACTACAGGATGCTGTCATCTAAAGTAAAATGTTTTCAGTTTTACAAAAGACGCAACGTGACGGACAAACTACATGTATGAAGAGTTTGATTACGAGGTGCCGCTTGTGTTTCACTCCTCTGTTTGATGCTCAGAGAAAAGAAATCACTAAAATTAGACAGAAACGCTGCAGGTATCATACGCCTTCATCCCAGTGCTTCTTGCATTTACTGTAAACAGCTACTAAAATGGAGGTATCAGTTTTATCAACCACATGCACGCAGCCTCAAACCAAAGTGTGAACTCGCATGTGTAAAAGCTACTGAAAACCAACTACATGCACAGATGCAAGCAGGTGGGAAAAAATGTCCGTCCTGTTAATCAAGACAGCAAGCTAACGTTACAGAAGGCCTGTCAGCGTCCATTACAACTATATGTACCAGGCTGATGATGCTAATTAGTGATTTCTAGCCACTTGTAGGACAGCCAATAGCTGCTGTTCTTACTGAGGAGTGGGAACAGCGGCTGGAGGAGCATCAGTCCCTGAAGCTGTTTATTACCAGGAACTACATGGACCAGTCGTACCATGTCCTGTGGAGGATGATGGGGACAAACTTTGCGACTACAAAGTGAAAATCAAATCTGATTTGATTTCTATGTCTACTTGTTTTGTATTCGTGCGGCCAGTAAGATCTTTTTTGGCTTTTTTTTTTGTCAACTGCTGCACCAAAAAAATGTGAATTGTAAACATTGTTATTTCTGAGTTTATTGTTCAAGTTTTTATCACTAATACAGTGAAAATGAATGTTTGCTAAGGCGATTTCACCCCTAAACCCCTAAATTTTCTGCTGGTCCTCCTACAAATTTAAGTTAGGGGCCGCTGTGCTCCTCATAATAAAAGTTAGTTAATGACACATTCATTTGAGTCAAGTGTGTTGGAGCTGGGACACATTGGAAACCTGCAGGACACTGGCCCCAGACGTCCAGATTTGATGATCCCTGCAATAAGAAACCATGCTGGTGCTTGAGTTGTGCACACCTCTGAGATCTGTGTGAGTTTGTAGAAAAAGTTTTACAAAGATGACGTGGTGCCTGGTGAACCACAGACGTTTTCATACATGCTCAGTGTTGTTTGGTTTTCATTAGGTTTGAGCTGGAGGTAAACATGCAGGTGGTAAAAATAGATAAATCATCATCACTTTTATAACATCATTGCAGAGCAAGCTGCAGATTTCAGACACAGTATCTGAGGTTTCATGGGAAGCTGTAAACAGGACCTTTACATACAATCAGGATAACAGTTGTTGGCTGTTATCACCACCGGGTACGTGCTTATCTTTTTAGGTGATGAAGAGGAGGCAGGGCGCTCGTTTGTTGAAATGCGAAGGCATCAGGTGAATGTTGTTTTCTCAGTTGCAAATTTTAAATTTGCTGTATCTGAAGTTTGAGTGTGGGGGATGTTTTAACATCTAGTGGCTCAAACTGAAACCAACTCTCCACCCACCAGCTGTCGTGTAAAAAAGCACGAAGGCTTTGAAGACTGTGTTACCACCTCTGCCTGACAGCTTAATCCTATGTTATATACTCGCCTCCTAATATGATGGCAGCCTCGTGTATCCTGCGTTTGTTTAGGTATCAGTTGTGTAATTTCTCTAAAATCAACATTCAGCATCCTGCCAAAGAATCTGTGGAGAGAAACTGGGTTTCTTAATTTCCTTTCTATGCAGGAAAATCTCACAAAGTAAAGCTACTTTTATTTTTACTGTCTGCAGAGTTTAGGTGACAAATTATTCTGTTTTATTTACTTAGTTTGATTTATTTAAATTTAAATTCTCTCTTGGTCCTGTACGTGCTGCAGAATTGAACCTAACAGACATCCCATTCTTAATCAAATGAGTTTGATACTAAATTACTAACATACCGTTAATGCTAAATGTTAGCACAACATCACATGCAGCTGCTTTCCGGGTTACCGACTCACAACAACGGTCACGCAAGACTGCGTAACTTCCTGTGTCTGTGTGTGATTGTGTTGGGCAGGAAACAAAGAATTATAACTGGCTTAAAGTTGGCCTCCAGGGTGGTCTGCCACAGCCTCACTGAGTTAGTAATGAAGACTCTTGGAGCGTTATTGATCTTGTACAGCTTCAGGCATTCCAGGATCAGTCAGAGGCTTTCTGGTAATCAATCCAGGCGGTGCACAGGTTGGTCTGTCTGGTTTTGCAATCTTAGGCAGTTCTATCAACCAGCAGCTGGTGTTTGGCTCCTCTGGTACTTTTACCAAAGCCTTGCTGTGTCTCTGTCATGTATTGATCATGTGCCCACTTATCTTAGCCGCCATGATGCCTGACAGGAGATTCCATGTTGTGGAGAGACAGGTTACCTGATAGCTGGATGGGACTGTTTCCTTCTGGGCATCTTTCAGTATCAGGACTGTCCGTCTTTGGTCAGCCATTCAGGGTGACCATCCCTCAGTAACTGGCTCATTCACTCTTAGTTCTTTTAACCACTGTGCTTCACTGTTACGTGATGCCTCCTCCTTCTATATGATTTCCAGTAATGTTCAGTCTCCAGCCTTGGTTGGTGAGCGTGGTATTACCTGCCACTGGGAGGACACTTTAGCTGGGTTAGTGGAGAACAGCAGGTTTATTTTCCTGGCCTCTAGTTCTCTCGTGTATTTCCTCAGTCGTGCAGCCAATGCTTGGAGTCTTTATTTGGCAATTTTCAGAGTCCCAGGTATGGACACCTGGCTGTACCTCTTGGGTACCCCTTTTGTGGTTGAACCCTTCTGGAGTTCTGACAGTTGACTAACATCCCTCCGAGTCGCCTTGATTGTGGCTTCCAGCCTCCTCCTCCATGGAGCCTCCTTCTTGTCCTTCATATTGATGCTATGGTGGCCGAGAGTATCCAGGATCACTGCTGCTGTGCTGTATGTCAGCTCTTTGGTTCCAGTGATAGTTCTTAGTGCTGCATTGACATCAGCTAGAAGACTTCCTGGTGGTACTTCTCTCGTTCTTCCTAGTCGGTGTCGGAGATTAACAGCTGCTACAGACTGGTTTATACTGGGATTAAAAGCTGCTACAGACTGGTTTATACTGGGATTAAAAGCTGTTACAGACTGGTTTATACTGGGATTAAAAGCTGCTACAGACTGGTTTATACTGGGATTAACAGCTGCTACACACTGGTTTATACTGGGATTAAAAGCTGCTACAGACTGGTTTATACTGGGATTAAAAGCTGTTACAGACTGGTTTATACTGGGATTAAAAGCTGCTACAGACTGGTTTATACTGGGATTAAAAGCTGCTACACACTGGTTTATACTGGGATTAAAAGCTGCTACAGACTGGTTTATACTGGGATTAAAAGCTGCTACACACTGGTTTATACTGGGATTAAAAGCTGCTACATACTGGTTTATATTGGGATTAAAAGCTGTTACAGACTGGTTTATACTGGGATTAAAAGCTGCTACAGACTGGTTTATACTGGGATTAAAAGCTGTTACAGACTGGTTTATACTGGGATTAAAAGCTGCTACAGACTGGTTTATACTGGGATTAAAAGCTGCTACACACTGGTTTATACTGGGATTAAAAGCTGCTACAGACTGGTTTATACTGGGATTAAAAGCTGCTACACACTGGTTTATACTGGGATTAAAAGCTGCTACATACTGGTTTATATTGGGATTAAAAGCTGCTACAGGCTGGTTTATACTGGGATTAAAAGCTCCTACAGACTGGTTTATACTGGGATTAAAAGCTGCTACAGACTGGTTTATACTGGGATTAAAAGATGCTACACACTGGTTTATACTGGGATTAAAAGCTGTTACACACTGGTTTATACTGGGATTAAAAGATGCTACAGACTGGTTTATACTGGGATTAAAAGATGCTACAGATTGGTTTATACTGGGATTAAAAGCTGCTACAGACTGGTTTATACTGGGATTAAAAGATGCTACAGACTGGTTTATACTGGGATTAAAAGCTGTTACACACTGGTTTATACTGGGATTAAAAGCTGCTACAGACTGGTTTATACTGGGATTAAAAGCTGCTACAGACTGGTTTATACTGGGATTAAAAGCTGCTACAGACTGGTTTATACTGGGATTAAAAGCTGCTACACACTGGTTTATACTGGGATTAAAAGCTGCTACAGACTGGTTTATACTGGGATTAAAAGCTGCTACACACTGGTTTATACTGTGATTAAAAGCTGCTACAGACTGGTTTATACTGGGATTAAAAGCTGCTACACACTGGTTTATACTGGGATTAAAAGCTGCTACAGACTGGTTTATACTGGGATTAAAAGCTGCTACAGACTGGTTTATACTGGGATTAAAAGCTGTTACAGACTGGTTTATACTGGGATTAAAAGCTGCTACAGACTGGTTTATACTGGGATTAAAAGCTGTTACAGACTGGTTTATACTGGGATTAAAAGCTGCTACACACTGGTTTATACTGGAATCAAAAGATGCTACAGACTGGTTTATACTGGGATTAAAAGCTGCTACACACTGGTTTATACTGGGATTAAAAGCTGTTACAGACTGGTTTATACTGGGATTAAAAGATGCTACAGACTGGTTTATACTGGGATTAAAAGATGCTACAGACTGGTTTATACTGGGATTAAAAACTGCTACACACTGGTTTATACTGGGATTAAAAGATGCTACACACTGGTTTATACTGGGATTAAAAGCTGCTACAGACTGGTTTATACTGGGATTAAAAGCCTCTACAGACTGGTTTATACTGGGATTAAAAGCTGCTACAGACTGGTTTAAACTGGGATTAAAAGCTGCTACAGACTGGTTTATACTGGGATTAAAAGCTGCTACAGACTGGTTTATACTGGGATTAAAAGCTGTTACAGACTGGTTTATACTGGGATTAAAAGATGCTACAGACTGGTTTATACTGGGATTGAAAGCTGCTACACACTGGTTTATACTGGGATTAAAAGCTGCTACAGACTGGTTTATACTGGGATTAAAAGCTGCTACAGACTGGTTTATACTGGGATTGAAAGCTGCTACACACTGGTTTATACTGGGATTGAAAGCTGCTACAGACTGGTTTATACTGGGATTTAAAGCTGTTACACACTGGTTTATACTGGGATTAAAAGCTGCTACACACTGGTTTATACTGGGATTAAAAGCTGCTACAGACTGGTTTATACTGGGATTTAAAGCTGTCACAGACTGGTTTATACTGGGATTAAAAGATGCCACAGACTGGTTTATACTGGGATTGAAAGCTGCTACAGACTGGTTTATACTGGGATTAAAAGCTGTTACAGACTGGTTTATACTGGGATTAAAAGCTGTTACAGTCTGGTTTATACTGGGATTAAAAGCTGCTACAGACTGGTTTATACTGGGATTTAAAGCTGTTACACACTGGTTTATACTGGGATTAAAAGCTGCTACACACTGGTTTATACTGGGATTAAAAGCTGCTACAGACTGGTTTATACTGGGATTTAAAGCTGTCACAGACTGGTTTATACTGGGATTAAAAGATGCCACAGACTGGTTTATACTGGGATTGAAAGCTGCTACAGACTGGTTTATACTGGGATTAAAAGCTGTTACAGACTGGTTTATACTGGGATTAAAAGCTGTTACAGTCTGGTTTATACTGGGATTAAAAGATGCCACAGACTGGTTTATACTGGAATTTAAAGCTGCTACAGACTGGTTCATACTGGGATTAAAAGCTGTTACAGACTGGTTTATACTGGGATTAAAAGATGCCACAGACTGGTTTATACTGGGATTAAAAGCTGTTACAGACTGGTTTATACTGGGATTAAAAGCTGCTACAGACTGGTTTATACTGGGATTTAAAGCTGTTACACACTGGTTTATACTGGGATTAAAAGCTGCTACACACTGGTTTATACTGGGATTAAAAGCTGCTACACACTGGTTTATACTGGGATTAAAAGCTGCTACAGACTGGTTTATACTGGGATTAAAAGCTGCTACACACTGGTTTATACTGGGATTAAAAGCTGCTACAGACTGGTTTATACTGGGATTAAAAGCTGCTACAGACCGGTTTATACTGGGATTAAAAGCTGCTACAGACTGGTTTATACTGGGATTAAAAGCTGCTACAGACTGGTTTATACTGGGATTAAAAGCTGCTACAGACTGGTTTATACTGGGATTAAAAACTGCTACCCACTGGTTTATACTGGGATTAAAAGCTGCTACAGACTGGTTTATACTGGGATTAAAAGCTGCTACAGACTGGTTTATACTGGGATTAAAAGCTGTTACAGACTGGTTTATACTGGGATTAAAAGCTGCTACAGACTGGTTTATACTGGGATTAAAAGCTGCTACAGACTGGTTTATACTGGGATTAAAAGCTGCTACAGACTGGTTTGACCAAATAATGAATAATGAAAAAATAATGTCTGGATGTTGACTTGAATTACGAGTTTTTACATAAAAAAAAACAGGCCAGAGGAAATGTCTCGGAGTTTGAAGGAGGATGGAGCCAGTTAGCTTAGCTTAGCTCAGCTAGCTTGGCCTCTCCAACATCTATTTACAAAACACAACAATGGGGTATGTGGTGGTCTGTTGGGTGATTCTATGTCCCTGTAGTCACTTCAATACTCAAGTTTAAAGGTGCTTAAGAGAAATCCACAAAAAAGAAATAATACACAGAATAACAGGTTTTACCTACAGATGTGTATCTAAAGAGAAGTCTGACCTTTGTCTCTGCAGAACCTGATGGCCAAAGCGTTGTATGACAACGTGCCGGAGTCTCCTGAGGAGCTGGCCTTCCGGAAGGGAGACATCCTAACCGTCATCGAGCAAAACACAGGTGGCCTGGAAGGCTGGTGGCTCTGCTCCCTGCATGGCCGCCAAGGCATTGCCCCCGGCAACCGCTTGAAGCTGCTAATTGGACCCATGTTTGAGGCACAATCTTCAGCTGGTGCTGCTGCTCAGTCTCCTCCTCAAAGCTACCAGCAGAAGGCGGGTTCCGGGGCCCAGGGCCTCTACCAGGTGCCCCAACAGCAGCAGAGCATCTACCAGGTTCCTCCAGGACAGGATGTCTATCAAGTCCCACTACAGAGGAACGCTCTAGCAGCTGATAACACACCCAGTAAGGTGAGACAAGAAAGGAGATCTTTAATTTCCCCCACAACTAAAAGTAATGATTTTTTTATCAGCTAATATGTTAATTTACTTCTTGATTAATTCAACCCCACCACAGAGCACAGGCAGCTAATAGGTTTTCATTTTAAAGATTTTTCTGATTAGCACTGCCTGAGGTTGAGGAGAGGAACTCATTCCTGAAACCAGCTGCTGAAGTGATGGGGGGGAGGACACATCTGTGGAAAAATATCAAACTTAATTTGGCCAAATTACAGTTTTATCCAGGAAACCTACATTAAAAGGCACATTTGAGAGGTTGGTGATGGAGAGGAGGGGGAATGAGTTTAACAACAGAAGACGGACACAGCTCTGGTGACAGATCTTTGGTGTCACGGTGGATTTAAAATCAGATTGGTGGGTTGGTTTAAGGTGTGATGGTATTTATACATTTACACTGCGATGTGTCCCTGCCAGTCTGATTCCACTGAAGAATCATGTGGGTCCAACACCTGAAATGTGGACTGGGTGCGCCGGGACTGGCTCTCACCACAGAACAGGGTGGTGTTTTTGGCTTCCTCGTTCGTGGGTACACTGGTTGTAGCAGAGTCAGTCTAAGCCACAGAGAAACAGCAAATATGGGAATTAAATGTGGAAAAGAAAACAGAGTTGCTGTTTAAATGTTGATGGACCTGAACCTGAAGGCAGTTTTATCTGTATTTAAACGCTGCACACATGGTTGATGGCAAACCCAAACTGTGACTTTACAGGGTTGGTTGGTGTGTCGGTCCTGATGAGAGTCTGCTTGTCTGGGTCAAAGTGAGAGAGATAACAGAGTGAACGATGGAGACTGGTGAACCGAGGAAGAAGAGAAAACAAAGAGGGACACTACTGTATCGCTCCTGGGTGTAAAAAAAAACGTCTGTTTTCACTAATGTCCACTGAAACGGAGACCTGTCCTGCTGGTTGGCAGGACTGCAGAGAAAAACCCTCCTGACTCCACGGTCTGTAGGGGGTCTTTCTGGAGTTACGTAGAGCAGAAGACGTCTGAGTTTGGTAAGCTAGAGGTCCGACGGACCAACAGACCAAAGTCTCAAGCTGCTCCGAGTGTTTTTAATTCCTATAACCTCAAATAATTCACTTCATCCCTTAACCAGAGGTCATCACAGCTACAAACCTCCACAGAAACAGACTATTTCTTACCATGACTCGTCGTTTTCCACAGCAGTCGGGTTATCCTAAATTCTGTGATCCCCTTCACCGCCATCCTGCAGGTTGTATTCTTGTAGTGTTTACCATGTGGGATTCATTTACTTGGACAAACTGCTTCAAATGCGTCTCCGTGCGTAGAAAAAAATAAAACAAAAACCAACGTAATGTACAATCACCTACTTGTGGGAAAACAATCTTTTCAACCAGCTCACAGTTGACGTGGAACAGCTGATCTGCCCACAGCAAAGCTAACAACGGGAAAGTTTCCCTCCAGGATCATCATCATTATTTCATTAGGTGCGGCTCTGCATCTCCACCAGGTGTTACACCGACTCGTCAGCATCTGGAGGGATGAACGAGTTTCTGTTCTTCTCTCATTTGTTAGATCATTTTACTGTAACACGTAAACGATGCAGACGTTTACTTCTTAATAACATCCGCTCCTCTTCCTGGACGGTCCACCTACAACGTTCCATCACCGCTTCTTCTTCCGCTTCTTTTTTCATCCATTTTTAGTCGTTGTGACGGTCAGGATTCCTGTTTCTGCTTCTGTCAGAGCTCATCTGCTGGTTGTTGATTGCGTTACGGCCCTGGGTCTGCGATAATACCAAACATGTCTGAGACTGACGCAGACCCAGGACTAGAGGAAGACTGACATGAACCAGCGCAGATGCAGCTTCAACCTAACGATGGAGATGACGGCAGCGCTGCAACTCCAGGAAGATTTACTAAAGACTTTCAGTTTCTAGTCTGCGACTGTGAAAATTGTTGGGTGAAAGCCCAGCATTAGTATCCTTCTTTATAATTTGAATCATCATTGAACCTGATCTGAAGTCGTCCCCATTCATCCAAGCATTTAACTAGTTTCAGCACCTCAGACCGGATCAGCCTTCAGGTGTGGAGAGTAATTAGATGCTGAAAGAGCTTTCAATGTCCTAAGAAGTAAATCTGCCCTACCCTTCACAAGAACTGAGCTCAGGTGCTGATTTAAGAAGGTAAACAGGCAGCAGGTCCCGGGAGCTTAGTGTGATTCACTAGACAGGAGCCGGCCTGTTGTGATGAAGTTAGTCTCAGTTAGGAGGTGCCGAGAGGAAAGACTTGTCAATCAAGCTGTGTAAAAACACAGCATCCCCGCCAACCAACACCCCTCATTTTCCTACCAGACTGCAGGCTTAGCAGAGGACTGGAATTAAAAAGGCTTCAGTGCGAACATGGAAAATTAAATGTGCCTCTAATGATAGAGTGCTTTATGCTGTAATCATGTTATTGGAGAGATTAAGTTGAGTTTAGACGTAACTGTCCCTCCAATCTGTGCTTATTAAAGTATTACAATTTTCAGTGGTTTCAAAATCTATTTAAAGGACAGATTCTGGTGTGTGCTAGTCCTACAGTCTTTTATGTGCAATAAATACATGCATACCTATATACAGGGAAGAAAACTATATAATAATAATGTTCCAATCCTGACTACTTATGGGTGGAGCTACACAGCTAATTTGCATGTGATGTGAGGAACAGATGAAATGAGAAACTAGCCAGCTATGAGGAGATGGTACAGGCTAGGCAGCGACCAAGTCAAGTTAGGAGCTGTAGCATTTGGAGAAGCATGAAAGTGAGATGCTTTATACACGAGCTAACTGCAGAGGGTACATGCACAACAAAGGCAAGGCCAAGTGAGGAGCTGCTGCACTCGGCCAGAAGCTAACTTCAGCAGCAAGCTGCTTCAGCAACAAATAAACATCCAGTCAGCTGGCAGAGCAGCTGGAGGAGCTTCCAAGCTAGCCCAGCATCCCTGGACCTTGTGGCTTTAGCAGTGAAAAACAAGGCCAACCGAGAAGCTGCTGTACTTGGCAACTCAAGCAGCTAGCTCCAGGAGCTTTTCCCAGGCCTGTCAAGAGACCAGGGTGCTTCAGCACCGATCTTTAATTAGCTTGCAGTGCAGTCAAGACTTCAGACTGAAAGCTCCAAGGCTAGCTCGGCATTCTCAGTTAGCAGCTGCTGCTGAAAGCTTCATGTTGACTTACCATGTGTTCCTTGGCTTTCTATTAAGCACTGCTTCATTTGCTGATCTGTGCCCTGATCATCAAAACAAAAAATCTTGGGCCTGCTTAAGACTACCTAACGAAATGCCAAAGCTTGCCTCAGAGGCGTCAGGCTGTGCTGAGGAATACTGATGTGCGGGTCAGGTTTCTTCCAACCTGCGGGTATATAAAATAATCTTGCCTGCCCCAACTTGCCTCACACAACCAAAGCAATTTACACACCCCGCCCACCGCCATTAAATACACGTTAAATATGCAATTGAAGGCTAATTTTAATTGGGCTGAAAAATGTGCTTGAGGACAGAGTGGAATTGGCAATTGGCATTAACAAATGATGCAAGACTGCAGGTTAAACACATAACCCGCAAATTACAGTGGAAATTTGGGTCATGGGTCGGCCTGCACATCACTACAGAAGGAAGGAAGGTGGTCTTGACTTTCAGGGTCATTACAGTTTTACAGACTCTGTTTTTGTCTCATATCTGATGTATCTCTATTTCTGTATGCACGTTTCAGTAAATCCCTGCACCTCTTACCTGGAAACTTTGAAGAGGGGTGGCTCAGTGTTGCATGTGATTGTTTATGAATGAAATGTTGGGGATATTTTTAGTGTTGTGAAATCCAAACCTTGCTGTTTACTCTTGAAAATATCGAACTGTGTCGTGCACCGCGGCTTGTCGTGATGCGACAGCTCATGCTGCGTGCAGTATGTCTGGTCTGGTTCAAATGTACTTTTGGTTCCTCAAATGATTATTGAGCTTTCTGCCGGCTTCCTGGGCTGATAATCCACTCTCATATTCCTCTAAAACCATCAACCCTGCCTGCAGAGAACTGTTTGTTTGTCGTGCACGGCTGTCCGCTGCAGTGAGCTCATGCACTGAGCTGCATGCCAGCTCAGTGCTGCAAATCCAGAACGGTTATTTTCTCTTCATGTGGTCTGGGGCTCTGGTTTATAAAGGCACACTGAGGTTTGGCACTTGCTGCCTCCCCGGCTGTTTGGTTTGATGCTGAGGCCTTGTCCTTGGATGCCCCCCCACCATCTCTATGCCATGTGGATGCCTGGAGCTCTCGGCCACACAGTCTCCTCACATGGAGTCCTGTAGCAGCTTTTTATCATTCTGCTCTGAGAGACACGTCGTTTTCTGCCACTTCGTCTGCTTCCTCCTCGGACTCTGAGATGGGCTGGGGAGTTTAAATATCTGCTCTTATCTACACCTTCCAGACTGCTTTTCATTCCTCTCTTCCTGCCCTCATCAGGTCTGCTCCTTGTATAGGCATTTCCTCCATTGGCTGCGTCCCACTCATAGATCCAATCAGTTCATTGGTGCTATAAAGCGGCATCGGTGCAACAAAAGCTTTAATGAACTCTAGCAGATTTCAGGAAGTGAGCTGATAGCCGTTTATGGGCTACAGGGGTGTGCCGCTGATTAAAGTCCAGGTAACAAGGTTGTGTGTAACAAAAGGCCTGGTTGTTGTATCGGCTCTGTTTTCTACTCAGCTTAATCCCGGTCACGACAATCTCAGCTCCAAATAAGTGAGTTATTTCTTCCTGGAGCAGGTCAGCTCTTCAGACGCTCAGCTCTGTCGCCTTCATGATGAATCAGTGGCCTGTGAGATTTGACTGAGAGGTCAAGGTCATAAATCAGCCACAGCAGCAATCTGCTCTGCAGAGAGCATACTGAGAGCT
Organism: Melanotaenia boesemani; assembly: GCF_017639745.1. Lineage (NCBI taxonomy): Eukaryota > Metazoa > Chordata > Actinopteri > Atheriniformes > Melanotaeniidae > Melanotaenia > Melanotaenia boesemani. Next base: position 32,432,503 of record NC_055698.1, on the reverse strand, counting down.
TTTCTCCTCCCCAAAGTTTAAAGCAGACAAACTGATGAAGTAGCTGTGGAAGGACGAGAGAACGCAGGAAATGCTGTGCTGACATAAATACATACCATAAACCCTAACAGATTCAGTTTCAAATCACAAAACAAAGACAACCAGGAATTACTTTCATTTAAAAGCCAAAGCGAGTTCAGTTTTGGTATTTCCAACCACACCAGTAGCTCTCTGGATGACAGAGTCCACCACTCTGGTTCAGACCAAAATATCTCAGCAAGTGGACGGGTTGGCACGAAGTTATGGAGCAAGGACAGGACAGAAGTTTTATCTTATATCTCCATATTTGTAAGTTAAACAGCAAGTGTATATATATATATATATATATATATATATATATATCTTTACACTGGCTTCCTGTCAGTCACAGAATAGATTTTAAAACCCTTCTGCGTGTTTACAAATCCCAGAATAGTTTAGGCCCAGAATACATCTGTGATATGTTCAGAGAATATAAACCTAGCAGAGCTCTTAGATCCAAAGACTGGTCAACTAGTCCAGACCAGAGTCCAGACCAGAGTCCAGACTAAACATGGAGAAGCAGCATTTAGCTGTTATGCTGCAAACAAGTGGAACAAACTGCCAGTGGAGATTAAACTTTCCCCAAATGTAGACATTTTTAAATCCAGGTTAAAAACATTTCTTTTTTCATGCACCTATGCATGAAATCTGCACGGTAACTTTTTAACTTATCTTGCTTTTAATCATTTTAATGTAATTTATTATTTTATTGTGATTATGTGTTGATGCCTTTTACTATTTCTTAATATCTGTAATGTTTTTGTTTTATGTAAAGCACTTTGAATTGTCCTGTACATGAAATGTGCTATACAAATAAACTGCCTTGCCTATATATATATATATATATATATATATATATGTATATATGTCCTAATGAAATCTGCAGACATTCATGGTCAACTGTATGAACTCTTGACTGGGATTTATGGAGCTTTTTTGTCACATTACAGTGATGGAAATTCATATTAAATCTGGTCAGAGTTTCATAAAATGAAGCCTAACAAGCTGCTGTAGCTGGACTCTGATCAGTCAGAACGAAGTGGGGCTTTTAGAGAAGGTGGTTTAAAAAGATGCAGGGATTAAGATGGCTTATTTCAGGCAGAGTACGAATTAAAAATCATGCAAAGAGTGGAACTACCATCTGCAGACCACGTACCAGTTTAAATTAGTCGTTTATGTTGGTTTCTGAACGCAGAAATCGTCCCGTCAGACTGGTGAATCCTGTGAAACTGTTTGCTCTGTTGTTCTGTTCTTTCTTTGCAGGATTTTCTCCAAATACATTTTTCCTAGAAAGTAAATACTAAATGTCAGACACATCCATTAGCTCTACGTCTTTTCAGATGATTGTGCCACAGGATTAAAATCCTGCTTTGATCATGGAGGATGAACGATGATCCTTATTAGAGCTAAAGTCTGCTCTCTTCTAAACGCTCCTCATTAAGCTCGCTGCCTGTTTGGGTTTAGCCGCTTGGATGTGTTGTTGAGGCGGCCGACAGTCTCGTGGGATTCAAGACTTAATTACCTGCATTAATTAGTTTGGCAGTTTAATAGGCTGGTGCAGCTCGGAGCGGGAGAGGGGAACATACTCGAGCAGTTCTGAGGGGAAACAACACGGTGCTGTGATTCAGCAGCAACACAGAAAACGATTAAAGGATGAAACATTCAAGATGCAGACAGAAAACACCTTTCTCATCCAACGGTTGACTGATGGTTTGTGCAGCTGGTGGCTCAGATTTCATCTTCCCTGCATCCTCAGGGGAGTGGCATTAAGAGTAAACCATCAGAGCTGATGGCAGATCAGTGGATAACAGAGGTGATGAGGGGCTGATGAAGAGGAGGTAGATGGATGAAATCTTTTACAAGCCAACATTTGATTGAAAGCCTCATTTGTGTAGCAGGGAGGAAGTGGCTGTGTGTGTACAAGCAATGAAAAGGTGTTAAACAACGATTTCCCGTGAAACATGTTGCCACACACACATGCTATAATTCACACAAAGGCAATCATCCAGAAATCAGCCGTGTCAGAGTTCAGCTGTAAGGATGAAAACACCAGAGTAAAATGGATTTATGCCACCAGTCAGTAACACACACCAACGTCACGATTCGCTGAGAGTCAAAATGGCCGATATCTCACCTCCTCCACCGGAGACCCGAGTTCGAATCACACAGGGGACGAATATTAACACGCCTGTTACACGCCTGTAACACGAGGAGCAGCGTCCCTTAACACTGCTGCATAACCACCACACGTAAGTCGCTCTGGAGAAGAGCGTCGGCTGAATGTTAGTGGCAGTAAACTGAGGATGCGTGTTAGACTTCTCCGGTCTGGTCCCGAATACGTTAGAAACGTATTTAAATGAGAGGAAACACTTCATCAGCTGTGAACTGTAGATCTACCCAAACCCAAACTCGTTCAGGATCTTCTGGTTCTCATGAAGCAACCAGATCCCTCAGGTCATCAGGGTCAGGTCTACTTTCTGTTCCCAGAGCCAGAACTAAACGTGGAGAGGCAGCGTTCAGCTTTTATGCTCCTCACATGTGGAACAAACTCCCAGAAACCTGCAGGTCGGCTGACTCAGCAGTTTTACATCAGGGTAAAAACTTTGCTGCCTTTTGTCAAAACAACTTAAATGCCCACGCTGCAACTTTATTTCTTGCATTTTATCCAAGTTTGTTTTTAATATACTTGTTAATGCTTCCTGCACCCTGCTGTGATGCTTTTAATATTTTCTGTAAAGCACTTTGAATTGTCTTGTACATGAGATGTGCTGTACAAATAAATTTGTCTTGCCAAACAATGATGACCTGTGGAGTTCCCCCAGGCTCCATGTTGGGCCCTCTAATGTTCAGCACCTACATGCTCCCACCACCTCGAATCATGGGAAAAGAAACCTGATCATTATTATGCTGACAACACTCAGCTCTATATTACTGTCTCACCAGAGGACTTTTCGCAGCTAAATTAAAATAATACTGAAATAATTGTGAAATAATTGGATTTGAATTGTTTCTGCTGGTGTACAAGGCTTTGAATGGTTCTGGTTCAAAATATAGACCTGATCTGCTGACGCCATATGAGCCACTGAGACATCTAAGAGCATCTGGGTCAAGTTTGCTTTCCATCCTGAGAGTTCAAACTAAACATTTAGTTTTCTGCTCCTGATATTTGGAATAAACTCCCAGAAAACCGGAAATCTGATTAAAACGTTAGTTGTTTTATGTCAGCTCGTAAAACTGTGTGATATGCCACAGTTTTTTGTCCAGATAGGGAGTTTTTCTTCTTCTTTTTAAATAACTTTTCATGCAAATGTACACTGACATCTGTTTTTATCATACGTAACTCACATCAGGTTTCCTCATGCATGAAACGTGCTGTATAAATAAATTCATCGTGTTCATCTTTGCAAAGCAGCTTAACGTTTATTGGTAACTAAGAGAGTAAAACAAATATGAGGTAGTTGTTGATGCCATGACAAGGTCGCTCTTAAGCAAAGCTTTACTGTCCTACCTGCCAACCCTCAGCCTGCCAGGATGCTAAGTAAACACATCTCTGCTGAAAGAGCCTTGAGTCAGTCACCACAATGTTTAGGGAATGTTAACAAAGCATCAGTTTGGTTCCTCGGGCCACTTATTCAGCCCTGACTCCGTACTCACCGGCTTATACCTCTTCCATGAAGGAAACTTAGGAACTTCTCACCTGAGTGGGAACAAATGTTTGCTCGGTCCCTCCACCTCTTCATCATGTCATGACTCCCCCACTCCAGCCATCCAGGCTCATGGGATGCAGGAGTTATTTACCTGCTAGCATTTGTAGCAGCGTTGAGCAGCAGCCTGCAGGATAAACAAAGGGAGTAGATGGGAAATGAATGAGCAATGTGCAGAGAGGAGCCACTACAGAAGCAATGATATGCACCTGAAAGGTCACAGAGGTCCTCTACAGACACCTTGCTGCCATCTGCTAGTGACAGAGTCCCTGCGTCCTCTTATCGTGTGCATACAGGCTGAACCTGCAGGGACAGCAGCTGGGAAACCTGACCTTTCACCAAGCGCCACTTTGTTGGTTCTTTAGTGAAATCTGAGCTGTGTTTGTGTGCACACTCTGCAAGGCTGCCTGTTTCTAAGACTAAACATTAGAACTCTTTTACCAGTGGAGAATAAAACGATTCACCTGAGCAAACAGGCATTTATACAACTGAGCCTAAATCTGAGCTTCTAATAGAAATCCATAAATCTATTGATAAATATCTGATAATAGATGATCACCAGCTGCATCTGAGCTCAGATCATCTCCACCTGCTTTCTAGAACATGACGATGAGTTCACTGGACTCCAACGGCCTCCACAGCCACCAGATCTCAGTCCAGTAGAGCAGCTTTGGGATGTGGTGGAACGGGAGATTCTCATCATGGATGCAGCCGACAAACCTGCAGCAACTGTGTGATGCTGTCATGTTAATATGGAGAAAACCTCTGAGGAAGGTTTCCACCACCTGCTTCATCTATCACACCAGGATTAAAAAGTAAAAAGGTCCGACCCGGTACTAGAAGGTGGACCTGATGAAGAGGAAGACAGGTGGTCCTGATGACGTGGTTAGTGAGGGGCTTTGACAGTAATTATGAAGTAAAGGACTCTAAACCCAGCAGTAAAGCTGGCATCAGACTGGTTTCCATCTCTGCTCTTCAGAACAGCTTTTTTCCATCAGGTGGTTTATTTCAGTGCTGCTGAACGTTTCAGACTCCACAGTTCCTGCTGGGTGATGAATCCACAGGCAGGAATGCCAAAAATGAACTCAGATTGCACTTATGAGAAACACATGGGCTACTGTTAGTCAGATGAATGGAATTCCTTTCCATACAAGGCGACTCGTTTTCCACTTTCTGTTTCTAACACTTTTTTTAACATATAAATCTTTTACAAACTACCCACTCGTCTCCATCTAAAGCTCTGATGCCACTCTGACGTAATGGCTCCAACCCGAGGCAGCAGAGATGGATTTTTGGGTATTAATTTACTCCCCGGCGCTGATTCCAGACCTGGAGCCTCTGCCAGGAAGTGGAGCCTATGGTTCCTAGTTTCTAGCCCTGCTAATGGACCCTGCTTGTGGCGCATGGAGGGGACAAGAGGAGTAGTGGACTCGGGAAGGACATTCCCGGCATTCCTCTGGTCTGTCTGACACAGTAAGGAGGTCTGCTGTTAGGGGATACGAGACGGAGCTGATGGGAAGGGGATAGGAATGCTGGGATCGGGGGAGGGGGGTAAAATGTCAGGTTTGTTTTCTTCTGTCTGTGTTAGCCTGTGAAATGTCTGAGAGGTGTGTTAAATCCTGCTGCACGAACGCTGACGTTTAGATGATGTAACAGCAGGAGCTGAAATACTGGACTAAACCACGGGTTCCCAACCTGGGGTCCCCAAAGACCACACCAGGGTGCACCAGGATTCAAGAATTAAGATTGAAACGTGTATCCTCAGTCAAAATGAAGAAAGCTACTTCGTGGACAACATTTGGGCATCCAGTCCATTTTTGTCCATGTGCTGTGGTTTAGTGAGCTCAGCGAGCTGGTAACTGGGATTTTTCCTGCACCATGTCAGTAATAAAACATGCCAGAATAACGTAGATGATGAGAGAAAGAAAAGTCAGGCTTTATGTTAGTTAACTTTGGATTTTACAAAAGAATTAAAACATGGTTAGTTTTTTCTGAATTTAAGAAAAAAACTTAATTTTCTTTTTTTTGGGAATTAAAGACATTATTCATCAAGATAAAAAGCACTAATTTTTCGGAATTAATGTATTTCTGAGTATTTCCTCCACGTTCTCACCTTTATGAAGTAAAGGGTCCCCTGTACAACCAAAACCAGAGCTGGGTTCATGTCACCAGTCAGGATTCAGATCTCATGGGCTCAGATAACGGACTACTGCCTCTACTGCTCCTGTTGCTGAATTTGATACCACTGATTACAATATGATCCATAACAGGGATTAACCCATAAAACTCTGCTAGATCTCTGGCATCCCCGAGTCCTCTCTCTTCTATCAACAGCTTCCTTTGTTTTGAACACCAAGGACCATGCTGGAAACGAGCTTTATACTTTAGCATGTTGTCCTTTGGAATCCCTTTTTATCCTGTCATTCCAGAAATCAATCATCAGTGTCTCAGCAGCGGTGGTGTATATCTCTGTGGCGTAAATGTGATGGATATTTTACCCTTTAGCTGATCTACGGAGGCATTTCTATCCCGTCCAGGAGGTTTACAATCCAGCCACTAAATGTAGTTTTATTCAGAGACTTTATCTGGTAAATCCACAATGATCCATGATAACAGCATTATTTATCACATTTCACCATAAAAACATCACTTTCAGTTTAGTTGGTTTAGTGAGGATAGCAGGTAAATAGTAGCAGGAATAACTGGAAATGAGGAAAAAGTGGAAACATGGAAATAGTTTCTGTTGTGTGTTTGTTTCATTAACAATATTTTTTCTCCTGAAAGCCAAGACTTGAGAGAACGATGAGATGAGAAAAGGTTTGGTCACTGTTGGTCTGTGTGTTATTTCTACAAAGTTCTGTTAGTAATAAATTCTGCAGACAGACTAGACTCAATCCCGACGTCTCCCTGACCCACTTTCTCATCTACTCGCTGAACAATAAAGGCCACTAGAGCCGACACAATTTTTTAACACCACAGTCTAAATGAGGACCCGACTCCTTCCAGTATCTCTGATTTGGGTGTTTTTCTGTAATTAAATGGGTAGTTAAATGAGGAGCTTTTGTACCATTTGGCTTTTAAACATTTAAAGATTTCTGCTCTGAAAATCTGTGAAAGCTTTTAATTTTCAAAATAAAACTTTCTGCTAATGTTGCAGCTTTCTAACAGCCGATTAGAGAAAATTTACTTTCTCTGAGCAACTTTTTGTTTCCTGGATCCGTGACAAACACCCTGAATAAGGGAGGATGCTGTCAGGAAAAAATGGCTTCACGTGTAGTAACTGACTGTCCCTGGGTCACCCGAGGACAAGAATGAGAAGCAGACCGAACAAAAGGCGGCAGGACGATCCTGACCAGCCGTCCTCGTCCAGACAGCAGCTCTAACTGTTTGTCCCCGTCCCTGCTGTGATCCGACAGGTGGTGACCCCGACCAGAGTGGGCCAGTTCTACTCTTACGGCTCCGGACAGCACAACCAGCAGGACCTCTACGACGTCCCACCCGGCAGATCGCAGGGGGTAGGTGTCTCATGTTCTCACCCGTCCCGTCAGCTGGAAAAGCTGTTTATACAGCAGCTCTGATCATGTGGAGAACATCCTGCAGAGCTTCTGCACATCTGAACGCATGTCAAGTGTCAGCACAAGGAGACCAGACTGATGGAGTTTTTTTTTTATTTAGTTTTTATTTAAGAATGTTTTATGTAAACTTTACAAAGAAAAATAAAACAGACATTAATATGAACACAAAACAGGGGCTGTACCGGGTTCCATAAAAAAATATATAAAAAATCAAATCAAATCAAAATAATAAAGTCAGAATAAACATGATAGTACAGATAATATAGAAAGTTATACAAATTCTGGACATCTTGACATAACGTATCTTTTCCATTTATCCCAGATCCTGTCAAATCTATCAGACTGAAATCTACTAGAGAAAGTTATTCTTTCCATAATGAACAAACCGAATACAATCTGGTGCCAGTCGTCCAGAGTTGGAGCATTTAAGCTTAACCATTTCTTTATGAGAGCTTTTCAGGCAGCCAAACTTCAGTTACCAAGCAAACATCTAGTCTCTCTGTCCGTGTCCACTGAGTGCAAATGTCCACAAAAAAGTTCATCCCAGTTAAAAGGGATTTATGTCCAGAATCTCTTCCAGCTCAGAGTGAATCAGAATCCAAAAGTTATTGATCAGAGGGCATGACCAAAACAGGTGGAGATGTTTTACTCCTTGAGCTCCACAGTTTCTCCAGCAGCTGGAGGAGCCTGAGTAATGTTTACTTTGTGCAGGAGTAATAAAGTATCTACTGAGACTCTTCCAGCCAGAGTTCAGTCATCTTCACTGCAGCTACTCTGTAAAACAACTGGATCATTTCAAGGATCAATGACCAAAGCACATGTCAGATGATAATGTGAGAGCACGGCTCTCTCCAGAGAACGATGAGAGACGTTCAGGAACATTTTAATGGGGTGGCGGTAACAGATGCTACTAACTGCAGCATCCAGCAGAATCATTATCAGCTCTGCTTAGAATCAATGAGGCTGTTTACATAACATTCAAAATCAGATAACTGGGAGTAATCAGAGTATCATGATCATCAGACCCAACGCGTCTCTGCCGTTTCTCAGCGCTATACGTCATGTTTTACTGAACAATTACATCCTTCTGTCATTCATTGTAAAACAGATTTATATTTTGTGACAACATTCAGGTTTTAAATGCTAAAAGAGCTAAATGCTAGTTGGTTTGTAAACAGGCTGATAACTAACTTCTTGGAAAACAAGAAGATAAGCTAGTTGATATTGAGAATGTAATGTTACTAGAACGGAATCAGACATCTCAGCTGCCTTTATCGCTGCGTAGATCATAGTTGATGCTGTTTCTTAGACTTACTGCATCATTTTATGGTAAAAACTTTGCTCAAAATCCTGTTGGACTCAATCTGATACTTGTCTTCTGCCCCCTGGTGGTTATTCTTTGAACTGCAATAAAATGGACATATCACAGAGTTATGAATGGTACATATAAGCAAATTATTTTAGTTTCTTTAGTTAAAAGGGCCAAATTAAGACTGCATATTAAAATTTGAATGTTCTGCTTATTATTTTTCAATTCAGGCTTTATGTTGTAGGGACCGTCATACGACCCCAGAACTGAACAGCACCAACTCAGGGCCATGTACCTCAGATCCCAGGACCTGTGTGACCAAATATGCATCCAGCTGACCAGAGATCAGCCCTTATCGCTTCAGTTTCACCATTACTGGAACAGTTAATTTAAAACTGGCCCCAAATCAGCCAGTCACTGTACTGTCATAGTTATAGTACTGACAGGCGTTAACACTGGTTCATGTGTTTACATTCCTATTGTCTACGCGTTTCTTGCCTTTACAGTTTAATGTTTTATCTACTTGTGTGAATAGTTTTAACAAACATAAACAGAGATTTGCTGGTTATCGCAGTGAAGCAACCAGAGCCAAATAATCAATCAAAATCTGAGGCAAAAGAACAGAAACATGGCACCAAAAAGCTTGTTTGTGTCGCCCTCTAGTGGCTGAAAGTATGTTACGTCGCAAACAGCTTCCTTTTAATCACGTCTAAATTTTAAAATTTGGTTTAAGACCAAAAGAGTTCACCGTATCCTTCTTAACCTGAAATATTTGGTGTTGATCTTCTCTTAAATCCATGTTTCAGGTGTACGATATTCCTCCTGGACAGCTGTACCCCAGTAAGCCGAGTGGATCCAGAAACCAAGGAGTATACGACGTTCCCCTGCCTCAAATGGACATCAGTGGACAAGGTGTTTATGACATACCTCCCTCATCACAAGGGGTAAGACTTTAACTGCAACACAGTGGAGCTAAAGCATTACGATGCGATTCCAACTATTTTTCTTAATTGTCTTTATTAAATGAATAAAAGGTCAGATGGCATATTTATGACGTTCTTGCAGCTGCTGTAAATTAAAGCTTTGCTTGCCAGTTGAGTTTAACCAAAACTCTGCAAGTTTTTGGCTCCAAGTCCGAACTCCAGCAGGAAAAACCGTCAGAGCATAACTCTTTTTTTTCCAGCGGCTCTAAGATTTCAGCAGAGCGAGCCGGCAGGCGGCCATCAGTTTACTTGTAATAACCCAAAATATGCTGGGAGCTGTTATTTGCATCGCTCCTAATTACAGTGTGGGCAGGCCTGTCTAGCTGTAAAGAGTGCATTTTGAGGTTGTTGGAAATCACTTACAGGCCGCCGCTTCTTTCACCCTGCTGTGCGCCCATCATGCCCTGGGGCCGCATGTTAGAGCTCGTCTGGTTAGAGCTCGTCTGGTTAGAGCTCTGTTGTACTATCAGGAAGGAATCAAGAACAGAAACTTTATGGTTTCAGATACAGAATCTACACCCTTTTTCACTTCCTCTAACTGCAGCGCTGCTCTATGTAGTGAAAAGCCACAGACAGAGTGTTAATATGTTAATGTGCAGGTCAGAGATGTCTGCTTACAATCATGATAAAATTAGCTGCGAGGCTCGATAATCTGGTTATTTCTACCAGTTTCCTCTGCATCTATAATTGCTGACAACAGTTCCTAATGAGGCATGTGTTCTATTCAGTAAAGCACAACCAAAGGGATTGTTCCCCAACACTCAGCCTCCTGCAGAAAGTCTCCATCATGGTTCTGAATTGGACCAGGTCTACATCCTGCTGAGGATCCTAAAAGACGCTTGGATGTTTGCCCAAACGGCCACGTGGTTTGTGAACTTCGAGAAGATATGTGACAATGTCTCTAGGAGTGTCTTCAGAAGGCTTCTGATGCACAGGGTCCCCTGTACAACCAAAACCAGAGCTGGGTTCATGTCACCAGTCAGGATTCAGATCTCATGGGCTCAGATAACGGACTACTGCCTCTACTGCTCCTGTTGCTGAATTTGATACCACTGATTACAATATGATCCATAACAGGGATTAACCCATAAAACTCTGCTAGATCTCTGGCATCCCCGAGTCCTCTCTCTTCTATCAACAGCTTCCTTTGTTTTGAACACCAAGGACCATGCTGGAAACGAGCTTTATACTTTAGCATGTTGTCCTTTGGAATCCCTTTTTATCCTGTCATTCCAGAAATCAATCATCAGTGTCTCAGCAGCGGTGGTGTATATCTCTGTGGCGTAAATGTGATGGATATTTTACCCTTTAGCTGATCTACGGAGGCATTTCTATCCCGTCCAGGAGGTTTACAATCCAGCCACTAAATGTAGTTTTATTCAGAGACTCTATCTGGTAAATCCACAATGATCCATGATAACAGCATTATTTATCACATTTCACCATAAAAACATCACTTTCAGTTTAGTTGGTTTAGTGAGGATAGCAGGTAAATAGTAGCAGGAATAACTGGAAATGAGGAAAAAGTGGAAACATGGAAATAGTTTCTGTTGTGTGTTTGTTTCAATAACAATATTTTTTCTCCTGAAAGCCAAGACTTGAGAGAACGATGAGATGAGAAAAGGTTTGGTCACTGTTGGTCTGTGTGTTATTTCTACAAAGTTCTGTTAGTAATAAATTCTGCACAGACTAGACTCAATCCCGACGTCTCCCTGACCCACTTTCTCATCGACTCACTGAACAATAAAGGCCACTAGAGCCGACACAATTTTTAAAAATATAAGAAGAAAAAAAAAGCACTTGTGTATGAAACACACACATTACACAAATATTTCATATATAAAATTTTGTCCCACTTTTCAGTTGGTCAGAAAAAATTTATGACCAGGCCAAATGTAGTTGTCGACCCACTGATGTACATGATCTATTATGTCATTTTATTAGACGACGTGGTATAAATTTCCATTGCTACGCAGATGATACTAAACTATTGGTTAGAAAATAAGTTGTTGGTTCAACCTGCACAGAGGCAAATAATGAAGCTGTCTACAAAAGGGTGGCTGAAAGGGTTGTTCTGTAGCTGCTCCTCAGTTCACATGCTGCAAACCAGTTAAAGGTTCCTGAGCAAAAACAGAAACAATTTCAATAAAATGAACTAAAAAAAAAAAAGTTTTTCTCCCGTTTCAAGAACATGTCCGAATGGTAAAAGTTCTGATTGTGCAGTAAAAACTAATAATTGTCCTTGTCCACAGGTTTACTCTGTGCCGCCCTGCAGAACCAACGCCGCCCAGCAGGAGGGGAACTATGACTTCCCCCAGCCTCTAAAGCACAAACAGGAAGGCATCTATGATGTCCCGCCTCCCGTCCTCACCAAGCCTGCCCCCAGCCCTCAGTCTCATTACGATTTCCCCCCGAGTGTCGAGGCCCCTGTCCATCACAAGCACACAAAGACAAACGGCAACGAAGGCATTTACGATGTGCCTCCACCTGCCCTTCATTCGGGGGCAGGGTCTCAGCAGGACGTGTACGACTTCCCGCGGGGCATGCAGCCCACCCAGCCCAGAAACATGCCCGCCGACAGCGAGGGAGGCAAAGGGATCTACGACATCCCCGCTCAGGACGCTCGCGCTGTGGTAGACGTGACGGACGGCGTGAACCGCCTGTCCTTCTCAAGTACCGGCAGCACACGCAGCAGCATGTCCACCTCCTCGTCCTCCACAGGCTCTGAGAGTCGCCTCGCTCTGGATGTGGACGCCGCCGTGCAGAGGTTGTACCGCCTGCAGCAGGTGGTGGAGCACTCTGTTGGAGCGTTGCATTCAATGGCCGCTTCCCCTCACTGGAGGACATTCCCGTTTATGGAGCGCCACGGGAACGACGTCCGCATGGTGCTGGACAGGGTCCGAGCAGCTCTGGGGGATTTCATCACATTTGGCAGAGGGGCGGCAGCGAACGCCACGTCCCTGTCAGACTGCAGTCTACATAATAAGCTCAGAAGGCAACTGGGACGCCTGGAGGACTCACAACAGATACTTCTGCAAACCTACCAGGCCCTGGAGAACTGCAGCTGGGCTCTGAACGCCCTGGCTGCGTCCGGAAAGCACCACAGCAAGAGCGACGACCTGGACCGCTTCGTCATGGTCTCTAGGACTGTTCCCGACGACGCAAAGCAAGTAGCGTCCACGATAGGCAGCAACGCTGAGCTGCTGTTCAGGCGGACACATTTAGACGGGTCTTTATCAGTTGGAAACACACCTGAGGAGAACCTGATCCACCCCCTCACCTCCCCCTCCCCAGAGAACAACAACTACAAGGGTCAGACCAAGCCGTTCCCCGTCCCTTCCAGCCAGGACAAAGACAACATGAACAACAGCGAGAAATGTGTGAAAAGCTGGATGGAAGACTACGATTACGTCCATCTGCAGGTAAGCTGAGGGTCCAGCAAAGTTTTTACTGGTGGGTTTTACATGTTTTACATCTCAAACCTGAGGAAGCTGTGTCATTTCTCACCTTCCTGCCTTCGTCTGCAGGGCAAAGAAGACTTCGAACGTCAGCAGAAGGAGCTGTTGGAGAAGGAAAACATTATTAAGCAGAGTCAAGTTCAGCTGGGCCAAGAACAGGTGAGAAACCTGAAGACATGAACATCCTGTACTTCACAAGACAGCAAAATGCTGCTTTTGGATGGAAACAGTTTTGTGGTCTTTTTGTTTATTTGGCACTAAACCACAAACCAACAAGGAAACAGCTGAATGGGTTAAACTCAAGGATCTTGTTTTATTATTGATACTTACTTCCAGAAAGACAAGTTCAAAGTGTGAAGCATTAAAAACATTACAGATGATGCAAAGACAGTATTAAACATTAGTAAAAAGCATCAACAAAGAACAAAAATCACAAAAAAAAAAACATAAAATCATTGAAATGATTAAAAGTTGTCGGGCAGAGTTCATGACATCTCCAAGTTTGGAGAATCTGTCCCAGCAAACCACCCAGACAGGCCGGGAGCTTCTTATCCAACACCGTGCATGTTCTGAATACCGCCTACTGAGCTCAGGCCGAAGGTCGGGGGTCCTGCTTTGTAAATACAATCAGTACAAACTAGGGTAGTAAAAAAAAATTTATTCTCAGATACTAATCAAATCTAAAAGTTGTGTGAATCTGCATGGGTATCAATACTTAAATGTTGCTTTAGCGTCTGCTGGTTCGCAGAAAATAAACGTCTCTAGTTTTTTAAACAGGCACTGAAGCGGGCAGCTCTGCCTCTACAGCATCTCTCTGGAGGACCCACTGCTTACTGTGTTGCTATAATTAGCACGTTTTTAGACCTCTCTAGCAACTCTTTAAAATAAAAAGAAGCGACGCATTTAGCAGCTTTTTCTGGCGTTTTCAGAGACTTTGACACGGACGTGAAAACGTCTCATTGAGTTGCGGTGCTACCGGAGGCTCCGCCCCCATCCAGAAGCGCTCACAAGAGGCTCATCTTTGGCTGCAGCAAGTACTAGACAAGAACTAGATATTGTTTAACAGGTTTTTGAGCAAAATTTTTATCATAAAATGATGCAAATAGTCTCAGAAACTGTATCAGACATGATCCCTGCAAAATTAAAGGGTTAATTAGCCTCCAAAACCAGCAGCTGTGTTCCTACGCGGACTGTTTTACTCTTTATTTTCTCAGTTTTAAGATAAGTTACAAAATCAGGCTGTTTTCAGAGAAGAGCAACAACTCTAAAAGTCCTTGAAATGCACTGAAGCTCAACATGTAGTTTTCATCAGTCGGCACTTTTCCCGAAGGAGCTGCAGCTTCTTCTTCTTTCCACTGATGCTCAGTAAACATCAGGAAGGGTTTTAACATGCTGCGTCCCGACGCTCTGGAGCTGCTTCCAGCGTCAACAGTCAGTCAAAGCTCATCTTGCATCAAACAGTAAAAAGTCTCAGATGTTTGATAACATCAGTCCCTTTGCTGAACCCTTAGTTTGTGAATTTTTCAGTCAATACTTAAGAGAATCTGATCCAACAAATATAAACACGACTGAAGTTGCTGGAGTTTGTTACAGTGAAAAACACAAGGCCGTTTCTAATTCCTACAAAACCGAGACGGAGCATTGTGTTGGTTTATGTTCACGTAGCAAGCATGCAAACGTTTGCATCACGGGGCTTGTTTCCATGTGCATCAATAATCTGGTCATTACCTGCTTTCTGGAGTTACTGTTCAAGTGATCATGTAGACAGAATAATCGGATTATGCTTTGTGAGACATTGAGCCCGTTTACATGCCGATCGAAATCCAATATCTGGGAATAATGAGATAATTGTAATAATCTGATCTCATACATCTACATATACTTCTGCAATACAGTATTTGAAGAGCCCTGTTCTACATTTTCCCTGCTAGATGTATTTAGTCTTTTTCATTGCGTTCATCTTTTTAACAGAACACATATGCAGATGTAACAACACAGAATAGATCAGATACACACATCTGCATGAACAAAGGTAAAATGTAGGTATGTTAATCCAATTTTTCATAATTAGATAACTGCCATTATCTGACAAAGGTTAATCTGATTATGCTGTCTACATCAGAGGTCCCACCATCCTGCAGGTCTTAGATGTCTCCCTGCTGCAACGCACCTGATTCAAATTAAACGGCTCTCTGACACGCTCTGCTCCAGCCTGCTAATGAGCCATTAATTTGAATCAGGTGTGTTGCAGCAGGGAGACATCTAAGACCTGCAGGATAGTGGGCCTTGAGGACCAGGGATCATCTGAATAATCTGATGTCTGCAGATTCTGAAATCAGACAATGATCAGACTTTTGGTTTTTAAAGGGGCTTAGCTCAACACACACACGAACACCTAAATTATGATCATTTGATTTCTATAAATAGATTATTCCAGTGATCATGTAGACTGATAATCTGATTATGCTTTATGAGATTATGAGCCCATTGACATATCTACCAAAATCCAATAACTAGAAGATAATTGTAATAAATGAATGCACTACGTGCCTGCATGGCTCTACTGGCTGTCTGTGCGTTTTAAACTTCCTGTGTTAGTGTTTAAGTGTCTAAATGGCCTCTCCTCACCTCTCTGAGCTTCTTCATCCCTGAGGTCCCGGAGGAGGCTCAGAGGGGGCCGGACCTTCTCTGCTGCTCCACAAAGGTGGAAAAATCTGCCTTCACACATCAGAGAGCCTCACTGTCATTTTAAAAACTTATCTTACACCATTTTTACTCTTTGGCTTTCAACCCCAGCGAGACCCAGTTTTTATTGTTTGTTTTAACTGGTTCTTTATAGCGTTGGGTTTAGCTGTTCTCATGTTTTTATTTGATTTTATATTGATTTGTGTACGTACGTAATAAGTTACGTTCTTGTTATTTTAAAAACATCCGGTTTTGTTAAACAAGGCGGCGGCCAAAATCTCAGCCTTAGCCACTGATGTCTGAACTAATATACAAGTAAAACAACTGCACTTAGTCTGTTTGCAGCTGTTAAACTCCCACATTAACACGGAGGCTACGGGCGCCGCCATGTTCAACCAAATCCAGATGAAATAAAATGTTCAGTGATCGTTGTATGGGTGAAAATAGCAGAAGTCAACCTGGAGTTAACTAGTCCGCCAACATAAACCACAACTTTATGAACTTTTCATTTATAGGGAATTCAGCTGTGGGATAAAATAAATGTTGAATGATTTCTATGATCAGAACAAACCTGTGATTTTCTGTTTGTTGGGGTGAGAATGGCCATTAAAAAGATCTCAATCCTTTCACAGATCAACCAGTTCAAGAAGCTGGAGCAGGAAGTGATCAAACCCGTGGAGAACGACGTCACGCAGTGGAGCTCCGCCTCCTCCACCGACGGCTCCTCCGCCCACGCGTGCGCTCGGGACCGCCAGCTGCTCGGCTTCTACTCGGAGCAGTGCGAGCAGCACTTCGTCACGCTCCTCAGCGCCGTGGACGCCTTCTTCGGCTGCGTCAGCACCGGCCAGCCTCCACGCATCTTCGTCGCGCACAGCAAGTTCGTCATCCTCAGCGCCCACAAACTGGTCTTCATCGGGGACACTCTGTCCCGGCAGGCCTCCGTCCCTGAGGTGGCCAACAGGGTGATGAACTCCAGTAACGTGCTGTGTGACCTGCTAAAGACGGTGGTGGCGGCCACCAAAACGGCCGCTCTGAACTACCCGAACACGGCCGCCATCCAGGAGATGGTGGACCGGGTGACGGAGCTGTCGCACCACGCGCAGCAGTTCAAGGAGCAGCTGCTGCAGATGGCCAAACTGTGACCAACCCAGCTTCATCTCACCGTTCCCACGTTAGTCTGGCAGATTAGACTTGCTGTTTCAGCTGTAAATAGTCCGTTCTGTAAATATCTGCTCTATTTTTGTGTAGATAGTTTTATATTATGGTCTGGACATAAATGTAGACGCAGTAATGTTGTCTGTAGGATTATCTGGTCGTTTTTCATAACATTCCTGTTTGTTTTCCGAAGCACCTTATGAGCTGTTTTCATTGTCGACTGTAGGCCTGTATGTCATGTCAGTGTTTGCGGAGCTTCACGCAGAGTAAAGGTCTGTTAACATGAGCCCACGTTGTCTCGTCTGACTTCACAGAAACACACAAAGCCAAAACAAGTGGTTTGAAATAAAGATTAAACTTGAAGATCATGAGATGTAAAAAAGTTTTATGTTTCAGCATGAAGTAGAAAAACAAATTAACTTTTTAATCTCTGCTAGATCCCCGAAGTCCACCTCCTCCTCCACCAGGAGCGGTGGTGTGTATCTCTGTGGGGTAAATGTGATCGATATTTTACCCTTTAGCTGATCTACAGAAGTTTTCCTGCATTTCTATCCCGTCCAGGAGGTTTACAATCCAGCCACTAAATGTAGTTTTATTCAGAGACTCTATCTGGTAAATCCACAATGATCCATGATAACAGCATTATTTATCACATTTCACCATAAAAACATCACCATCACTACTATGTTACTAAGAGACCTCTATTTAGACCTGGACATGATGATGAAGCCACTTCCTGTCAGACTTTCCACCAATCAGAGAGCTTAGATTGACGGATATTTCCAATCAGGAAGTTTTAGCTTCTACAGACTGGTTTATACTGGGATTAAAACCTCCAGCTGCTACATGTAGTTTTATATCAGAAAAAAACAAGCAGACCAAAAACAGACAAACAGAACTTATTTTAAGGCTTAAAGAAACTTATTGGTACCTTTCTTGGATCTTGTGGTCTTCAAGAAAAGCATGTTAGGTGCTACTTAAATGATGCAAAATCAAATGTAATCAAAATATATGAAACATATTTTATTGTCCTTTTTCTGCAGCTTTCAACTCACTGTCTTTATCTTCATGTCATCAGCTGTGAGGCAAAAATCAAGGGGTGTTAAATGTTTACCCCCTTTTTTCCTCCAGACCTGCTTTAATCCTGGTGTGATAGATGAAGCAGGTGGTGGAAACCTTCCTCAGAGGTTTTCTCCATATTGACATGACAGCATCACACAGTTGCTGCAGGTTTGTCGGCTGCATCCATGATGAGAATCTCCCGTTCCACCACATCCCAAAGCTGCTCTACTGGACTGAGATCTGGTGGCTGTGGAGGCCGTTGGAGTCCAGTGAACTCATCGTCATGTTCTAGAAAGCAGGTGGAGATGATCTGAGCTTTGTGACATGGTGCATTATCCTGCTGGAAGTAGCATCAGAAGATGCTCCACTGTGGTCATAAAGGGATGGACATGGTCAGCAACAATACTCAGGTAGGCTGTGCTGGTTAAACCAGGCCACGTTGGTACTAAGGGGCCCAAAGTGGACCAAGAAAACCTCCCCCCACCATCACACCAGCAGCAGCCTGAAGCGTTGATCCAAGGCAGGATGGATCCATGTTTTCATGATGTTTCCAGCAGATTCTGAGCCGAGCATCTGAATGTGGAGCAGAAATGGAGACTCATCAGACCAGCAACGTTTCTCCATCTTCTATTGTCCAGTGTTGGTGAGTGTGTGTGAATTGTAGCCTGAAAATCCCAGTAAACACTCAGACCACCAACCATGCCACGTTCAGAGTCTCTTAAATCCTCTTTCTTCCTCATTCTGATGCTCAGTTTGAACTTCAGCAGGTCGTCTTCACCACGTCTCCATGCTGCCGTGTGATTGGCTGGTTGGATATTTTATAACAGGTATGGCATGTAACCGTGGTAACCTATGGTTTTATTTTCAGGTATTTTTGATCTGGAGTCATGTCTAACCGGAGCTGTTGGGTAGCAGAACAAAGATTTTTTAGGTGAGTCTGAGCCAAATGCTTCATCGCTCGGCTTGTGAGACATGAAGCTGGACACGGAGAGCATGACGGTAAGTACCGGACCAGAAGCTGCAGATGTTCATCAGAACGACCGTGTCATCTGCAGCATGTTTTATCAGTGTGCATGAATTGTGCACGGAGCTGTGTTTTCTCGTGTTCGTCTGAGGAGGAGCTGCGGCTCCTCAGCTCCCACAAAACATTAAATATAACCAGCAACTCACACAGGTTGGCCCCGACAAGCAACTTCACGGTCCAGCTTCAGCACGATCCAGCAAACGTCATTTAACCATTTCCATCCAACACGAGCCATTCAGTGTGCTGAAACTAAAGCTTTGTTTAGAAATTCATCTATCAGATGTCAGATGAATTTAGGCACTTTGGTTTTTTCTTCTGAGTCCTTTTCAGTAAGATTTAAATGAACAAACATTTAGAGCCTTTCTCTGATGGTTTCAACATTCATAACTTCAACACAATTCAAGATATTTACACCATTCAAACACTAAAATATGCAGAACACTCAGAAGGATGCTCAGAGAGGGCGTTTTTATATCTTAGAGTTTCAGAAATATTAAACTTTTTTTTTTACTAAATATTTAATATTGATTTTGACTGACTGAACCTCTAAAATCTAAAATCTACTTCTGCATAAATTCACCAGGAGACACCTTTTAAACTTCAAAATATTCACAAGACATTGCACCACTAACCTGACATTCAGACTTTTTATACATCTAACAGTTTCAGAAAAGATCGACTTTGTATTCAGAGAAATTCAGTGTTTATAAAGAGTTCCTATGGAGCAGAATGTTTGGGTTGAGCGGGCAAGAAACAGGCATCGTTTACACCTAAATGTAGGACCACGTCTTCCCTCTCTCAGCTTCACAGCCATCACACTTCAACTTTTAGTCCCTGAAGCCTTTGAATCCAAGGAACGCTCTGCAACTACTCTTTAGACTCCCACAGGAACTGACAGCAGGATTTCTCCCCAAAAAGCTGAAGTTGCCATGTTTAAAGGCAGAATTTGTAGGATTTCACGGCAATTCTTTCCAACGCCAGGTGGCAGTAATAAATAAAACACAACTCGGTCACCTCCACAAACCACCACAGGGTGGCAGTAATGAGTAATACTCCTCACCCCTCCCACCCCCACTTCACACAGCAGCGCCACTTTCTTCTCCACCGTCCACAAGACTTATTTAGGAGCTGAGATGGCATCCAGTTTTTCAACTCCAAGTGAACCAGTAAGTAACTGTTTAAACAAGTTCTGCCTCACGCTGAAAATTGTAATTTACTATGTTGTTTGCGAAGTAGTACATGTTAAAATTGCAATGTAGCATTATGGAATAAACAATGCTAGTAAATGAGGCAAAGCTATGTGATTAGCTATCTAGGTGCTAGGTTAATTATAACGTTATAAATGTTTGCGAATATTCAGCTAATATTAGACTGACTTAGACTAACAGAGAGTGACACGATAACACGATGCAGAATTTCCAGGTTTGAATGTTATAGACATGTCAGTTTGTGCACTTGTGTTTTCAGAGTGACGAGGACGATGTGTCACAAAGTCTGCAGCGTTTGAGCCGAGGCAGGTCCGGTGGATGGTCGAGAGGACGAGCAAGAGGGTTCAGGGTACGAGGCAGAGGCCGAGGCCGAGGCCGAGGAACACGAGCTGCAGCTTCCAGACCTGAGCACTCGGACAGAGTTGAACAGTATCGCCGTGACCGTTTGGCTGCCACACAGGTAAAATGCAGGACACAGCTTCATGTTCAATGGTTTGTCAAGCTATCACTGATTAAAAATATACTTAAAAAAAGTCCATATTTTCACAAATATTGCAATAACTAATAATGCTACATATATTTCATGTATTATTTCTTGTTGCAACGTAAATACGTTTTTATGTGTAATTTATGGATGTACTTATTCTTAGTATTTGAACTTTTTGCTTTGACAGTCAAACCATTTAATCAGATACTATAGTAATATTTAAAATTTATCTCTATACAGAATAGGGAGACACAGGCCTTCACTAATAAATCAAATCTTTTACTTGGCTTTACACTTTGTTTTCAAATAATAAATAAAATTAGGCTCCACTTTTATAACTAATCTTTTTTTATACCTTGCAGAGACTTCTTGATGACATGACTGCTGAGGACGTAAGAAGGCTTGCATCACAGCTCGTCGAAAGGCAACCAGGCCTGATTTTTGATCTTCTGTTGCAACAGAGCAATTCAAGCGTCTCAGAGGCAGCAGGAGTCCCAGGAATGCCCTGGTGTACTTGTGGGTTATGCAGGGAGATGCCAACTGACAGGGAGAGGATCTGCTGTGGTCAGACACCAGCTAATTGCATCAGCAAGCTACCACATTTTACCCAATATTGCCTTGATGAAGGATATCTTAGGATACATAGGCATTATCAAGAGGATGTGACAGCACTTGGCCATGCAACAGAGTCAGGTGATGACAACAGGCAGTACCGGTATGCCGCCTATAGGCATTTCATATTATGGAAGCTCGGCTCCCTGGGAGCAGGAAATCGGCGCGTCATCCCCAGTTGTTGTGTGTGGGCTATTAGAGAAAAGTTTCCTGATCCACACAGACAGTACACCGGTTTTGTTCCTGGCATATGATTGTGTTTTTAGGTAAACTGCAAATTAATAACAAATCTGTGAAATTTTATAGATTGTACATAATTATTGTATAATTTCTGTTCACTTCTAACTTTGTATTTTGTTTTTCATTTATGTATAGTTATATAACTTAATTTGGGATAGTTTGTTTTTATTCATACCTTTTTGATTAAAATAAACTCAGATTTACATGTTTTACCTCGTTATTTCAATCACGTAATAATATAAATAGTTGTACAGTGAGATGTGACTGCAAAGGAACAAGACAAATGTTTATTACAATTTAACTGCAAAAAATAGATAAATATAACTGATGCAACAGCAGCAATACACAGTATATACACAACAAAAACCCCATAGACCAAAGCCTATCTACAAAAAAAAGCCACATATCCATACAAAGGATGTGAAAGTTTGATTGCACAACAGATATTCAATCCTTCTTGACGATGTTTTATCTGTGGCAAACACCACTGACTGAATACACATTTTCCACTTTTTTTGTTCATTACAGTTATGGAAATAATTCTTAGATGCAGTAATGGGGATGAGGGGGCAGATTTTGTGACCTAAGCATCAGATGTTTGCTTTTTGGAGACCTTGGCCATGACCTTCTGCTGTCACTGGAGCAGATCAGTCTAGTGTGGAGTTGCTGGGATGAGAATCATCTCCACACGTGAGAGCATGGTCCTCGGAGGGAAAAGGCTGGAATACTTCCTCTGGGTTGGCAGATGAGGTCCTGAATCAAGTGTGGGACTCCGAGTCTTGTTCATCAGAGAGGAGGAATGGAGCAGGAGCTCGTCAGCATCTGCTATGGTGTAGATTCTGCATCTGCAGACTGCTTTCTACTCTGTGTTGGTCGTCATCGTAGGTCTGACAACATCCTTATACAGAAGGAGGATTGGTGTTGAATTCTGGACCTGATGAACAAAACAGTTTAACAAAGTTTAGCAAAGCAGTGTATCAGACGCACTGTGCCTTGTATATTTGAGTCTTTAGTTGCAAAAAGTTAACTCATCATTTTGAAATAATGTCAATGTAAATTCACAATTTAGTGTTGAAAAGATTTGGTGGGGGATTATTGTACTTTTATTTTTGTTGGTGTGATGGTGACAATTGCCACAGGTTGTCTAGTCAGATTAACAGGCCAAGGATGTTTATCAAGAATATTTATTTACAAGTATCCATCCGCGATTGACCCAGAAGTAATTAAGACAGCCGTGTTTGACACGGCAGTGATTTATTCCAAAGAGCACACATTAGAGTAAATGTACATGAAAGTGTCCCTAAAATGGTCCAGAGTACTCTCTTCTCATCAGCTTAAGAAAACTTAGGTGCATAACAGGAGTGAGAGTGAAGAAGGACAGAGGACTGGGGGTGGGGAGGTCTACCATGATTGGCTATGTGGCTGCTGAGGTGTTGCCGAGGTAATTGTGGGGGATCGTAGGAGTTCAAAGGTAAGGATATCAATGAGAGTGCCTTTGTGACAATCCCACTGTAGTGCCGCTTGAATAGCTTGTGGCCACATCCAGGACGGGGAGTTTCTCTTTGGCACCTTGAAAGTTACCTGCACTGAAGCTTTATCTACATGACTTTTTGGAGATCTGCAAGTTCTGAACAAGTTTTTGGCTGAATATGACCTGACATATATCATCTGAAAGAAATTACATCAGTTTTTCTCTTTCAATTTCTTTGGTTTTGCTATTTAAAATTATGCGTTGACAATTGTAAGATGTTTTGAGGTTTTTGCTTCAAACTACTGACAACATTTCGGCCAATTCACATTAAATAGATTTCTACAGTTTTTACTTACGGAAAATAAATGACAATAACAAGCAAGTGGAAACTTAAGACTCATGCTAATTAAGATGCTGACTTTCATTTTTAAATACCACAACATTTTAGTTTCAATTTGTGAAAAGTAAGGAATCAGCATTTGGTGCATAAGTAATGTTTAATTTCAACATTGGTGCATTTGCTAATGTTTTTCACTGGTTTCTCCTAATGTTGGGTGAATTAATACCTCTAATGGCACAAATGTTGTCATTTACTTTGCCATGTGTATAACAAAGCAAAAAGATATATATAATTTCATGTAGCACATGCCCATGACTGGTCTAAGCTGTATACTGTTTTATAATTCAGACAATGTAGGTAAAAGTAAAATGTTATTACCGAGACCCCTTTTCACTTGTGTTTGTACAAGTTCTTCAACGGATGGGGGAGGTACAGGTGGAAGTCGACCGAGCTTGCGTGGATCATCTGGCCTCAGTGTCCGTGTTCTTGGCATGCCTTTATCTGCTTCCAATCTACACTTCACCACCTCAGTCTGCAGCGCTTGAATGTAGCCATATGTTTTTGGTGTCTTCAATGCATAAACGCTATAACGTTTTGCATTTTTTCTGAAAATCCGTGTGTACCTGTTACACAGAAAATATGCTGATTACTATTACTAAAATATTTATTTCTTTATGAAAGAATTTTGGTTGATGTTTCCATCACAGATAATGTCAGTAATTGTGCTGCTTACATGTTGGAGCCATCTGCTCTCTGTCTTGTTGGCCGACCAAGATGGAAATTGTAGTCCAGGGCAGCCAGAATAACACGGGCTTCATAGACTGGAGGAGTGAAAGCAAAACGCTTGCTTGCATACATGAGGACGTGGTTGTGAAAACTCTCCAAGTCAGCTGTAGATCTATTGAAGTTAAAAAAAAAATTTAAAAAAGAGATACACACATACATACAAAGTACTGAGATATTAAATTTTAAAACACAGAAACCTACCTAAAACGCAAGTACTTATGGATATCCTTCAGCCACCGCTTCTTCAGAACAATATCCACAAGCGCCTCATGAACCTTTGAATCATTCTCTATCCACTCCTTTTGGGCTTCCTCTATTAGACCATGTTGACACTGGCCAGTTGCCCACTCATGCTCATTGCATACGTGGTGGATTATTCCAACCCACAGTATCTATATATAAAAAAAAAAAATTTTTTTAATCCATTCAATATAATAGTAAATTACCTTTTATTTTCTAATGTGATTTTTATGTGA